>NC_091578.1:31035991-31040991 GCF_042767895.1 Penaeus vannamei | reverse complement strand
TTTTTTTTTTTTTTCTCTCTCTCTCATTTCTTTCAAATTTCTTAATCACGTTTTTCTGCTTCGTTATAGAGGGATTATTTAAGACATGATTGCGTTTTCTTCTTGTTCTTGTCTTCATTATCTTGTTTTCTTGTTCTTTTCTCGCTTCGTTATTAAATTCCCAATTTTAATGAGATTCGGATGAAGTGGAAATGAAGAATCTTTTTTTTTCTTATTATTATCTTTTTTTTCAGTGTCTGACTTTTTTCTCTTGTGAAATTTATGATGAAGTGAAGCGTGAAATAATTAATTAGTTCTTTTGTTGTAGGATCTCGGTCAGCTTGGGTCACGTGTCGCAATCGGAGGCAATAGAGTGATAAGCCGATTTTGCTTTAATTTTACAAAAAGCTTTTTCTCCCCGCATTTTTTTTAACGTGAACGACGATAATGAGAATGATTCTTCGATCCAATTGTTAAAGACGTTATTGAACAAGTATCCCTGGGTATGAAGAATCTTGAACCATTCGTGTCATGGATATGATGCAATTGAACACGTATTGCAGACTGCGAGAGCTTGGAATCATCGGGTTCATAAATTCATTAAAGTTGCATTGCTGACGAGTGAGAAATGTTATATCTTCAGGTAATGAATGTAATGTTACTGAACTTGAGTTACTGGCGATAAGATTATAGGCCTATATCGACGGTATGATTAATGTAATTCAGTGTTAGACTTTTTCTTTTTTCTTTTCTTTTCTTTTCTTTTCTTTTCTTTTCTTTTCTTTTTTTTTTCTTTCTTTCTTTCTTTCTTTTTTAATCATTGTGTTAATCTGGAGACGAAGGAATGCACTGACTTCTGCGCGTGACTTGTCGGAATGAACTGACTTTCCAGGCGACAGGATTTTTATTCGGTTGTGAATACTTATTAGCGTTTTAATGGAGAGACGAAGGAATGAACTGACTTCGAACTGACTTTCCCGGCGGCAGGATCTTTATGCCATCAGCACTGAGATTGTAATCCAGTTGTGAATACTTATTAGTTTTTATGTAGAGACGAAGGAGTGAACTGACTTTACCGTCGACAGGAATATGTATTCAGTTGTGAATATTTATTGGCGTTTTGATGTGGAGACGAAGAAATTAACTGACTTTGAACTGACTTGTCCAGTGACTGGATCTTTATGCCATAATTCAGTTGCGAATACTTTTTTTAGATTTAATAATGAGACGAAGAAATGATACGACTTTGAACCGACTTTACCGGCGCCAGGAATATTTATTCATTTGTGAACGCTCAGAATATTCATTAGCGTTTGAATTTGGAGAAGAAGCAATCAGCTGAGCGGCGCGTGACGGAGGAGTGAACTGGCTTCGTTTTGTCCAGTGGTCCATGCAGGCCCCTCGCGCCACCAGCACCCGGATCGGCAAGGTTCGTTGGCCAAGACAGATGGTTCAGCACCTCAGCGATATCTCTCTCTCTCCCTCCCTCCTCGCCTCTCTCGCTCGCTCGCGGTTCTCCCTGGGATGGCGGGAGGAATGTTATCTGCTTATCTTGTGATGTGTTTTTGGTTTTGTTTTGCGTTCCCTTCGTCTCGTTATGTCTCTGTCTCTTACACTCTGTCTTTCTCTTTCTTTCTTTCTTTTTTTCTCTGTTTCTTTTTTTTTTCTCTCTGTTTCTTTCTGTCTCTTGCTTCCTTTCTCTTTCCCTCTTTCTTTTTTGTATCTGTTTCTCTTTCTTTCTCTCTCTCTCTTTCGTTTTGTTTCCTCTCTCTGTCCCTATTCCTCGCCCTCCTCCCATCCCCCCTCTCTCCTCTCTCTCTTCCTCTCTCCTCGTTCCTCCCCCTCCCGTCTACACAACTTTATCTCTCTGATAAACGCTATGTGAACAAACAATGTGTATTTTTAGACGTTTACGAGCAAACGCGTATTTTTCTCTCCCTTTCTGTTGAATCTATTCCGTGCTGTTAAAAGGCTGGTGTTTATTTAATTATTTTTTTTGGTGGGAGCGATTTATATTCTACGTTTTTATTTTAACTGGAAAATCCCTCTTTCCTGTCATTATTAGCCTAACAATACTGTACAACGCACTTCCTGTCCCTCTTTCATTAAGCGTGTGTACCGTTGCGTTTTGTACCCGCGTGGAACATGGAAACTGCAATGCTTAGAGTTCCGTGTGCTTTGTACCAGCCCCGTGTAGCAACTTGTAATAAGTACGTGTGTATTTTTTTTATATATTGACGTCCATATAATAGCTTTTATCTGAATTGGAGGCTTGTCGTTTGGTTATGCAAGGGGAAATCTAGCTGTTGTTTAAGGTATTAAGGGTTAGAGTTTTATATACCCGTAGTACTTGTGTATATGTAATAAGTATTATGTATGGTGTGAACCTGTACTAAGCGCTCTGTCGCCATGCTAAGTACAGTGCACTTGTTATCCCTGTAGCTGTACTTAGCACTTTGTTCCAGTGCTAAGTCCTATACATCTATCCCTGTGCACACGTACTAAGAGCACTGTACCCGAGCTCCATACTGTACACCTACACTCGGTACTGTACACCTCCACTCGGTACTGTACACCTCCACTCGGTACTGTACACCTCCACCCGACTGTAATCCACCCAGCTCAGCGGTAGGACACCCCCAGCTTAGGCGTCACCCGATCCCCACCCCCACCCACCCCACCCGTCGGCGCAGGACAGGAGAGGGAAAGTGGTGCTGTCAGACCTCGAGACCGAAGGGGACCCGGGAGACCGAAGGGGACCTGGGTTTTTGCTTCCTTCGGCGCGCGTCCTGTCGGCTGGGTGACGCCGTGGAGGTTGGGTGTTCCGGCGGCGTCGTGGTGGAGGGTTGGGGGTGTGGGGTGGGGGGGTCGTTGCTTTTTTTGAGGGAGGTGGGGGGAGTGGTGTTGGGGAGAGGGGGGGAGAAAAGTGTGAAGATAGGGACGTCGAAGGTTGGGGGGGGGGGGGGTCGTTGCTTTTTTGAGGGAGGGGTAGGAGTGTGTCAGGGAGAGGGGGAGAAAGAGGGGTCGTTGCTTTTTTGAGGGAGGGGGGGAGTGGTGTTAGGGAGAGGGGGAGAAAATCGTTGCTTTTTTGAGGAGAGGGGAGTGGTGTTGGGAAGGGGGGGAGAAAAGGGGGTGGGGGAGAAAAAGGGGGTCGTTGCTTTTTTGAGGGAGGGGGGTTGGTGTTGGGGTTAGGGAGAGGGGAGGAGAAAAGTGTGGAGATAGGGACGTCGAAAGTGTCTGTGTTTTTGTTGTGGTGTAAAAAATTGTTTTTTGTGTGTTCACTGAGTATTTTTTACGAGTGTTTTTTTTCGCTATTTTTCGTGCCATGAGTTATTTTGAGTATAGAGAAGAAGAAAAAAAGTAAACAAGAAAAAAAAAATCTTCGTTGGTGTTTGTGATCGTGATATTCGGTGTGTGATTTTTTTTCTCATATCTTTTCATCAGATTTTCTTTTACATCGGACAATTGTGATTTATTTTTTGCGTGTGTAATTTTCCGAGGAATGATGATAAAGGTCGTGGATACAGAGATTTGGACACACTTGCTTGCACCGTTTCCCGAGTAAGGGTCGTGTGAGCTTCCCTTCTGGGTTTTGTGGTAAGGTAAGTTCGTTTTATTACGACGTGGATTAAGTTTATTGCTCTGAAATGCCGTAGAGGGGTGTCGGTGGATGTTTAGAGCCGCTTTTTAGAATTGTTGTTTTCATTGTTATTCGCAGTTTCGTATTATTGTTATTATTGTTGTTGTTGTTAATTGGTGTTGTTGTTAATGCTATATTATTATTAGTGTTGTTATTATTATTATTTTGATATTATTATTAATTTTGATATTATTATTATTATTAAATTGTTATTATTGCTAGAAATTTATTACTATTACTATTATTATTATTATTATTATTATTATTATTATTATTATTATTATTATTATTACTCTAAAATCATCACGATTATGGTTATTATTTTAAAATCACGTAACTGTAATTTTGTTTTCGAACTGGCTATCGTTAAGCGCGTGACATCTTTCGTAAATAACAGCTGTCGGTTGTGTCGTAATGGGCAGCGAAGGGGGGAGGGGGGGCGGGGGGCGGAAGTGTTGTTTTGGCTGGAAATAGATCCGTCATATAGTGATGTTGGTTCTAGAGTCTTGAGGTAAGGGAGTTGGGGTCTTAGGTGTTCTTACGGGAGGTGAGAGAGAGGTGGACCAGCTGTTTGGAAGGAGGGGGGACGTGGAAATAGGGTGGTACCAGCTGTTTGGAAGGGGGGTGTGGCGTGGAGAAGGGGTGGTACCAGCTGTTTGGAAGGGGGTGTGGCGTGGAAGCGGGGTGGTACCAGCTGTTGGAAGGATGCTGTGATTGGTGGAAATTGTGGTGTCACTATTGTGATTGGTGGAAGTGAGGTGTTAATCAGCTGTTGAAAGAAACCTGCAACAGATGGAATTGTGTTATCAGCTGTTGAATGAAACCTGTATTCGATGGGAACATATTGTCACCAGCTGTTTGGATGGGACTGTGATTGGTGGAAATGGAGTGTCACTCCTGTGATTGGTAGAAGTGAGATGTTAACCAGCTGTTGGAGGAAACATGTTAACCAGCTGTTGGAGGAAACATGTTACCAGCTGTTGGAAGGAACTTGGAATAGTTGGAAACGCATTGTCACCAGCTGTTGGAAGGACTTTGTAATTAGTGGAAATCTTGGTGTCATTAGCTTTTGGAGTAAACTGGAATCGATGAAAACACGTTACCAGCTGTTGGAAGGAACCAGGAATCTATGAAACTTGTTACCAGCTGTTAGGAACGAACCAGGAATCGGTGGAAACGCATTGTCACCAGCTGTTGGAAGGAGACTGCGGTCAGCGACGAAGGACGGAAAGAGTGCGAGGGTCAGCTGGGGCCCTAATTACCCCCCCCCCCCCCCGAGCAAATGACACGGCTAATGAGGTGTGATGGCGAGGGTCTCTAGTCATTGATGGTCATTAAGGAGCTGATCTCACGGGGATAATCAGGTAGGGGGGGGAGGGGG
>NC_091578.1:30978491-31030991 GCF_042767895.1 Penaeus vannamei | reverse complement strand
TGGGAATGTCACACGTCATGAGGGTCGTTGTTTGCCCTCATAATGTGTGCAGCGGCAGGAAGGCGATCGGGATGTTTGGGGAAGACGTGATGAGGAAGTGCCCGGATGCTGGTGTTGTTTTGGTCGGTCCGGTTTTTTGTTGGTGGTGGTGGTGGTGATGGTGGTGGTGGTGGTATTTTGTTGGTGGTGGTGATGTTTTTGTTGTTGTTGGTGGTGGTGATGTTTTTGTTGGTGGTGGTGGTGGTGGTGATGGTGGTGATGTTGCTGCTGTTGGTGGGGGTGATGTTTTTATTGTTGTTGGTGTCGGTGGTGGTGGTGATGTTGTTGTTATTGTTAGTGATGGTGGTGATGTTTTTGTTGGTGGTGGTGATGGTGGTTGTGGTGGTGATGGTACTATCGTTATTATTATCATGTGTTTGTTATTATTGTTTTTGCCGTTGCTATGTTTCAATTGAAGTCATTGTGTTATGTATTGTTTTGCCGTAAATATGTGTTAATGACTTTTAGTTATGTATGGCTGTATATTGTGTGTGTGTGTGTGTGTGTGTCTTTCCATCCGTGTTACTGAATACGAAGTAAAAAAAAAAAAAAAGTAGACCCCATTGTCACGTTAAAGCGTCGAAGAAACACACAAGTCTCCAACTCACGTCCCGATACTTACCGATACGCGGCCACACACACAACCGGAAAACCAATAAGACCAAAAAAAAAGAAAAAAAGTTACATAAAACCGCCGTAAAAAAAAAAAAAAAAAGTTACATAAAACCGCTGTAAAAATAATAATAATAATAATGGTTTGCGACGACTCTCAAACCGTCTGTGTCTGACCCTGAGAGTGTGCGGCGTCTGGGCCAGTCGCCTCGCGTGGCCAGGAACAATGCGGGCTCTTTCTGTGGCCTTTGTTTCGTGGTCTTGTTTTCGTGGATGTATTTGCCGTGGTCTAGTCCGGGTGGCGTCCAGTGGCAACCTGTGCCAGGGGAAAACAGTGACGCAAGTATGAATACACACGAATGCTCGCTTATATGTACAGGCAGTCAGCTACGCACGCCCATAAGCACACGCATTCATATACACACGCATACATACATACATTTATACACATACACATATACATACACACACATACACACACTTACACACATACATACGAACATCCATCCATCCATACATACATACATTCAATACACCCATACACACATAAAGACAGAAAGAAGTCAGTCAATCACCCCCTCCCCCTCCACCTTCCCCCACCCACCCACCCTCCCCCACCCCACCCCACACACACGCACCTTCTGAAATAGTCCTCCCTACTGGCAAAAAAAAAAAGAACACCTCCTTTTCTAGACAGGTTTGCGAATTAGCGGTTCGGTGTCGCTTCGCCTTATTATCCCCCGACGCGTCAAGCTTCACATAGGGGTGGACTTAGCGGGGCGAGGAGAAGGCGGTCCGGGTGGCGTGTCGGGAGCCTTGTCGTTGAGCGGGCGTTTCGTGGGTGTTGTTGGGTGAGAGGGAAGAAGGGAGAGGGAGAGGGGTAGGGAGAGAGAGGGAAGGAGAGAGAGAGAGAGGGAAGAGAGAGAGGAACGAGTGAGGGGGAGAAGGAGGGAAAGAGGGAGAGAGTGAGAAAGGGGCCGAGGAGAGGGAGGAGGAATGGAGAGAGGAGAGAGGGGAGAGGGAGAGAGAGCAGGGAAAGAGGGTGAGGGGGAGAAAGAGGGAAAGAGAGTGAGAGTGAGAACGAAGGAGAGAGAGAGAGAAGGGGGGGGGGAGAGATAGTGGGAAGTAGAGAGAGAGAGAATGGGAAGGAAGGGGATAGAGAGAGAGAGAGAGAGACAGACAGACTGGGAAAGAAGGAGAGAGAGAAAGAGAGAGTTAGTCAGGCAAATATAAGCACAAACATATACATACCTGCTTAAAAGGACACACCTTGCTTACATTACAATGCTCCTCCCACAACGCTATGTATGCTGCGTTGACACATTGGCTGTTGATGCCTCTCCGTTGTGCCAGAAATGCTTATAAAAGGGAAGGACAGGAAAACACCCGAAAATGCTGAAATCTCGTTGTATTCCGCTGTATTTCACCGTATTTCGCAAGCAGTAGAGCGAAAAAAAAGTCTTCAATTTATTCGCGTGTTTTTGTTCTTCCCTTCTTTGTTTTGTTAAGGATTTTAGTGTAATTTCAAATCACGGATAACTCGCGAAGTAGTGTGGTCTTCTCATCAACATGGCAGAGTGTATGGTCCATTTCACCTGTCGTATATATATATATATATATATATATATATATATATATATATATATATATATATATATATATATGTTTTTTTTTTTTTTTTTTTTCATCATTTTCATCATGATAGAGTGTTTAGTAAGTTGACCTTTTATACTTTTATTCATCCTTCATTTCATCAACGTGGTAGAATATTTGACCAATTCAGCATCGTGTGTTTTGGGGAGTTAAAAACCTTTGGCTGATCTGGACGCTGCGGGAGAGGCGAGGGCGAGCAGCGTCGGGCGCCGCGAGAGGACTTTGGCCTTCGAAGGAAAGCGTGTGAAAACTCGTTCTCGGATGGCTTCTTGGGTTGTGGAAACGAGATTTTTTTTTTACGTTTTTTTTTTTTTTTTTTCTTGAGAGAGAGAGAGAGAGAGATCATTTTCTTAAAATGTGAGTTATGTTTAAAGTTCAGGACAATTAGGTATGTGTCGACATTTTTTTCTCTCTCGTTTTCCCTTCTCCCAAGTTCAAAGGAGTAAATAGTTTCGTCTCTTCTGCATCCTCAGGATTGCTCATTACTCTCTCACACACACTCACTTTCTCACTCACTCTCTCTCTCTCTCTCTCTCTCTCTATCTCTATCTCTATCTCTATCTCTATCTCTTTCTCTTTCTCTCTCTCTCTCTCGCATCTCTCTCTCTCTCTCTCTCTCTCTCTCTCTCTCTCTCTCGCCTTCTCGCTCTCTCTCTCTCTCTCTCTCTCTCTCTCTCTCTCTCTCCCTCTCTCTCTCTCTCTCCTCTTCTCTTCTCTCTCTCTCTCTCTGTCTCTGTCTCTCTCTCTCTCTCTCTCTCTCTCTCTCTCTCTCTCTCTCTCTCTCTCTTCCTCCTTCCTTCTTCTCACTCTCTCACTCTCTCTCTCTCTCTCTCTCTCTCTCTCTCTCTCTCTCTCTCTCTCTCTCTCTCTCTCTCTCTCTCTCTCTCGCTACTACTTCACACACACACACACACACACACACACACACACACACTCACACACTCACACACTCACACACACACACACACACACACACACACACACACACACACACACACACACACACACACACACACACGCACACATACACACACACAGTAGAGATTGACATTCCTCGCATCCCTGAGCAACTTGCCTTCCAGCCGGCGGACGGACACGGTCGGTTGTGGAGAGAGCGAATGCCTCATCTGATTAAAAGGCGTTCGTTATTTTGCAAGGGAGAGGGAGGGAGGGATGGAAGAGGGGGAAGGGAAGGGGGGAAAGGGAGGGAAGAAGGGAGAGGGAGGCTGGGGGAGAGGGAGGGAAGGAGGTAGGGAGGGAAGGGAGGGAGGAAGGGAAGGAGGAAGGGAGGAGGAGAGAGGCAGGGAAGGAAGGGAGGGAGGGAGCCTGGGGGGAAAGGGAGGGATGGAAAGGAGGGAGGGAGGGAGGGAGAGGAAGGGAGAGAGCGAAAGAGAAGGGAGGGACAGGGAAAGGGAGGGTGAAAGGTGGAGAAGAGAGAGAAAGAGGGAAAGAGAGAGAGAGAGAAAGAGAAAGAGAGGAAGAACAAAAACAAAACAAGAAATAAAGAATACAAGAAAGAGAGAGAGAGACAGCGAAACAAGAGACGTAAAGATATAAAAGAAACAGAGAGAGAGAGAGAGAGAGAATTAGCAAACAATCCTTATTTTTGACAACAAGGACATTCGCCGGGGGATATGTGACGTAGCTCTTGACGATGACGTAAGTGATTCTCTTGTTATTGTATGTCCCGATTGGCCGGTGGGAGGGTGGGGGAAGGGGAGGGGGGGGGGAAGAAGAGGAGACGGGGAGGGAAGGGGAGGGAAGGAGGAAGAGGTGGGGAAGGGAGGAGGAAGAGGTGGGGAAGAGGAGGGGAGGAGGAAGAGGTGGGGAAGGGAGGAGGGGAGGAGGAAGAGGGTGGGAAGGGAGGAGGGGAGGAGGAAAGAGGTGGGGAATGGGAGGGGAGGGGGGAGGAGAAAGAGGAGGGGAAGGGAAGGTGAGGGGAAAAGAAGGGGAAAGGTTGGGGAAGATAGGTAAGGAACGGAGGGGGCGGGGGGGACGATAAATCACATGATACGCTGATAGGAAATGCCGGATCTTTTAATCTTTTCCGGTCTAGCTTATCGCGTAGGTGAGGAAAATGAGATTGCCTGAGATTGAGTCATGAGTTGTTGTTTTTTTATATACACGATTTCACAAGTTGGCGATATTTTTAGCATCTTCTCTAGCCCTCGCGAGATCTCAGAAATCAAAGGGTATTACTTCTTTTCACACGTAATTATCGTAGTTATTTGGGGTTAATTAATACCTTCGCTAATTAGGCATGTAGACAGGTAAACAAACAGTGGATAAGCGAGGTTGCAAACACGCGGAAATATAAAAGCCGGTACTAAGCTGAACCGGATTTTGCCTTGGCTTGCACAAAGCATTTGCAACTTGCATAGTCGGTGGCAGTTCTGCATCACCAACCGCGGCACCATGTTCATCAAGATTAAATATAGTGCCCGAAATGTCAATTATAGATGTAAGAAATAGTGGTCGAATTGTGATTTTTGTTGTAAGAGAATTTATGGTGATTTTATTTATTTATTTATTGTTTTTTATGTATTTTTTGTTTTTTTTTCCCAAGTGTAAGGGTTAAGTGGCCAGAGAATTCATGTTAATTTTAAAGGTTTTGTGGCCGAAATGTTTGTGTTAACTGTAAGATTTAAGTGACCGAAATGTTTATGATGATCAGTGTAATATTTCGGCACCCAAAATGTTGATGTTATATATAAGAATTTAGTGCCCGAGATACTGATATTTTATGTTGAATGTTGAAAGTTTGTATATTTTATGTTGAATGTTGAAAAAGTTTGGTGCCCGAAATATTTCTGTTAAATGTGAGATTTTAGTTCCCCAAATGTTTACAACCACGGAAATCCTAGTGGTGATAATGAGACGACGGTGATAAGTGTTAAAGCAGTGTGTTATAATCGAGCTAAAATTAACGTGGCTTTGAAATGCGGTGATTACTTGGTTCAAGGTTAGATGAGTGTTAAGTTGTGTGTTTTTTTTTTCTTTCTTTCTTTCTCTCTTTCTTTCTTCTTTTTTATTATTTTTTTGCTTTCTTTCTTTTTTAATCAATTATAAGTTTCTTGCGTCATAGAAGAGGGTCGCGTAAGTGGTTTTGGACGTTGAGGTAAGTTATTGTGGTATATTTTGTACTAAGTTTTTAAAATTGGTTTCTTATAAAGCACTGTGGTTACGTATAGGAGTTTATGTTATAAGGTTTGTTTATCGATATGATGGTGTTTGTGTGTTTATGCAATTTGAGATTAACTGATAGATAGACGGGTCTCTCCGTGTATATGTTGTGTGTGTGTGTGTGAGAGAGAGAGAGAGAGAGAGAGAGAGAGAGAGAGAGAGAGAGAGAGAGAGAGAGAGAGAGAGAGAGAGAGAGAGTATGTGTGTGTGTGTGTGAGAGAGAGAGAGAATATGTGTATGTGTGTGTGTGCGTACGTGTGTCTGTGTGCGCGTGCGTGTGTTTACTTGTGTATGTGTGTGTGTGAGTATGACTGTTCTCATCGGCAAAAAATGCAATCATAAGCTAAGTGAAATCCACCTAAGATTTATTACCCTGACTTTCGCTGACAGATGAAAGCTTGAGCATGACAGTTTTGCATACGCACGCTTTCATGCACACACACACACACACACACACACACACACACACGCACGCACGCACGCACGCACGCACGCACGCACGCACGCACACACACACACACACACACACACACACACACACACACTCAGAGTCTTCCCACCCCCAAAATCCAAACACATACACACCCACTCAAATAGATATATATAGATTTTGTACACACACATACGCGCCTCCCACAAGCCCCCACCCCAACCCCACCTCCTCACACGCCCCCCCCACTCCCTCACTCATTACTTAAGCGCACCCCTACAATCCCCCCCTACCCCACCACCCCCCACGACTCCCACCCCTCACACATTCACACACACCCATACGCACCACCCCAACCCCCTCACACACACATACGCACCCCCACAACCGCCCCCACCCCAACACCACCTCCTTACACACACATACGCACCCCCCCCACCCAACCCCAACCCCAACACACCCATACGCACCCCCACGACCGCCCCCACCCCGCACCCCAACCCCACCCCTACCCCAACCCCCACCCCAACCCCCTCACACACCCATACCCCCCCCCCCGACCGCCCACCCCACCCCAACCCCACCACCCCACACGCCTCCCCAACCCCCACCTCCTCACACGCGCCCCCCCCCCTCCCTCACGCATTACTCAAGGGCGATGGCTGATCAAGTTAAGAGAATGTAGGGCGTGCGTCTTACCTTAGGCGTCTTACCTTAGGCGTCTTACCTTAGGCGTCTTACCTTAGGCGTCTTACCTTAGGCGTCTTACCTTAGGCGTCTTACCTTAGGCGCGTTACTGTACCTTTCCACGCTTCGGTTCTCTTCCTCCTGCGGGCGGGGAAGGAACTCGGCGGGGTGCGGGCGGGATACGTGGGGGATACGGGCGGGGTGCGGGCGGGATACGTGGGGGATACGGGCGGGGTGCGGGCGGGATACGTGGGGGATACGGGCGGGATACGTGGTGGATGCGGGCGGGGTGCGGGCGGGATGCGTGGTGATACGGGCGGGGTGCGGGCGGGATACGGGATACTTTTTCTTATTTTCTTAATTTATCTTGGATTTTTTTTTTGTCGTTTTCTTGTGCTTGTTATATTTTTCGTTTTTCTTTTCTTTTATCTTCTTCCCCTTTCCTTCGTCTTCTTTTTCTTCTTTTCTTAAAATTTATTGGATTTTTTTTTTTTCGTTTTCCTGTTTGTTATATTTTCTTCGTTTTTCTGTTTCGTTTATCTTCTTCCCCCTTTCTTCCTCTTCTTTTGCTTCATCCTTATCGTTTTTATGCATCTTGATTATTATCTTTATTTTTCTTATTTTCTTCATATCATTGTTGCTCTTTCCGCGTTTTCTTCATTTTACTTTTTCCTCTTCTCCCACTTTCTTTCCTATTTTTGCTACATCTTTATCATTCTTACTTTATTACTTTTTTCATAATTTTATTATTCTTATTCTTATTCGTGTTTTTATTCTTTCCTCCTCCTCTCCTCCTCCTCTTCCTCCCACCCCTCCTCCTCCTCCTCCTCACCTCCTCCTCCTCTTCCTCCTCCACTTCCTCCTCCTCTTCCTCCCCCTCCACTTCCTCCCATCCCTCCTCCTCCTCCTCCTCCTCCTTCCCCCTCCTCCTCCACCTCCTCCTCCTCCTCCTCACATTTTTCCTCATTCCTCCTCATTCTTCGCTTCCTTCTAAGCCGGTTTAGTGTGTTTGACATTTACATTACACTTTTTTTGCAACATATACACATTGCAGAGAGAAACAATGAAGTCAACATGATGAATATTCGCGATATATGAAGGATACTTGTGATATATATTCGTGATACGTGCGCATAATACTCATTCGTGATACATATCTACGACATATACCCATGATATATATTGTTGGTAAATACTTTTGATACATACGATATATAATGACACACACGATACATAATGACACATACGATACATGTTAATGACACACGATAAATAATAATGACACACGATACATATTAATGACACACACGATACATAATAATGACACATACGATACATAATAATGACACACACGATACATATTTATGACACATACGACACATATTAATGACACGATACATAATGACATACGATACATAATAATAACACACACGATAAATAATAATAACACAAACGATACATAATAATAACACAAACGATACATAATACTGACACATACGATACATAATGATACATACCTTTTTTTTTTTTTTTTTTGTGCGAATCCCAATCCGTCGCCATTCGAACGCTTTCCGATGAATATGATTATGCACGTTAATGAGGTGAGAAGGCGAATCGTGGGATTTGCACGGTGACGTGTGGTGGGGGAACGATCGCTTTTTTGACGTGGGGGGGGGGGGGGGGTTTGTGTGTGTGTGTTTGTGTGTGTGTGCTTGTGTGTGTGTGGGTGGGTGGGTGGGTGGGTGTGCTTGTGTGTGGGTTTGTGTGTGTGTGTGTGTGGTTGGTTGGGTGGGTTTGTGTGTGTGTGTGTGTGGTGCGTTGGGTGGGTTTGTGTGTGTGTGTGTGTGTGTGTGTGGTTGGTTGGGTGGGTTTGTGTGTGTGTGTGTGTGTGTGTGTGGGTTTGTGTGTGTGTGTGTGTGTGTGTGGGTGGGTGCGTGTGTGTGTGTGTGGGTTTGTGTGTGTGTGTGTGTGTCTGTGTGTGTGTGTGTGTGTGTGTGTGTGTGTGTGTGTGTGTGTGTGGGTGGGTGGGTGGGTGGGTTTGTGTGTGTGTGCTTGCGTGTGTGTGTGTGTGTGTGTGTGTGTGTGTGTGTGTGTGTGTGTGTGTGTGTGTGTGTGTGTGTGTGGGTGGGTGCGCGTGTGCGTGTGTGTGCTTGTGTGTGTGTTTGTGCGTGTGTGTGTGTGTGTGTTCCAGGGAGAAAGTGATGTGTCTCTTTCTTTAGAAGTGTGACTGCGTGTGTTTGTGAGGGAGGCAGAAGGAGAGAGTGAGTGAGTGAGAGAGAAAGAGAATGAAAGAGAGTTAGTGAATGGGTGAGCAAGTGAGAGAGAAAGAGGGAGAGAGAGTTAGCGAATGAGTAAGTGAGAGAGAAAGAAAGAAAGAGAGAGAGTTAGTGAATGAGTGAGAGAGAGAGAGAACGAGATAAAATTAGGGAATGAGTGAGTGAGAGAGAAAGAGAGAACGAGAGAAAATTAGTGCATGAGCGAGTGAGAGAGAAAGAGAGGGAGAGCGCACGAGAGAGTGAGGGAACGAGGGAGGGAGGGAGCGAGGGAGAGCGCGCATTCCACACCAAGGTTTAAAAGGTCACAATGGATGCTCGGCCAACGCCAGGCAGACACTTCAGGCAACGACTAAAGGTTTCTAGAATTAAGTCAACAAGCAAACAAATAAAATAACAAATAGATGAGATTAAATGTGTTTTGGAATATGATTATTTATTTGAACATCGCTGGATTCCCATAGACGAACAATATCCATGTTAGTTGATCAGGGGATTATTCCATGCCCTGGGTCGTGACCTAGAAATGTTAAAGGCATGGTGCGGGTGCGAGGAGGGAGGGGGGTTGTGCCAGAGAAAAGGTAAGAGAGGGGGCGGAGGTTATATATATTTTATTGGTTTTACTGGGGTTAGGGGGAGGGGGGAAAGGGGGGGAGGGGAGGGAGGATAGGGCGGAAGGAGAGAGAGGGTAAGAAAGCACTCATCCAGAACATAACTCAAGAATATAACCCAAGTACATAACCCAGGGTCGTTGTGATGAAATGGACATGAAGGTTAGGCGTTGTATCCTGCTTGTTTTCCTTTCGTAATTATTGGAGGTATTCGGTGCATCTATTTTTGGTCTACAAAAGAAATCCATGGGAAATATTTATCACAATACAATTATTGGTTACTTTTTACAGTTACTTAGTTCCTAACGATTAATTTTGATTTTTTTTTTACGTGGACAACAAGGCGTAGAGTTCACCGCCGCCATATTGGTTAGAGAAAATGGGGTCCTTATTTGGCATGAGACAAGGGCGGACTCGCCTAATTGTATAATTGGTTTCCATAAAGAAAGACCGGATTCTGCGTGCTTTATTTGGGGTTAATGTACACATTTTTTTGTTTTTAAGTGGCTGTGCATTTGCATTACTGCTCGCCTCGTGTTTATTTCGAATGCACCGAAGCTTAAATCTTTAACCTTCACTTTGAGTAATGTATGCAGACATATGTTTCCACCGTGAAACGCGACCCTGTGGTTATTCAATTTGTGTTTCTGGCCGAACCTGAGCACGGGATCCCAACCGCCCTGCAAAGAAAACGCGCGCCGGGTCGAGTAAACAGAAAATGGGAAGAGGTCCTCCCTTGACGCCGCCGAAGGTATACCGTTGCGATCGCTCTGGGTTATAACGGGTCTCGCTGTCTCCTTCGCCTCCGCGTCACCTCCAGCCCGTACCTGTCCTGGGTTGGTGCGAGGCCGCGAGTTCCGCTTCCTAAAAGACTGCGACTGGGTCTCGTGGGTTCTCAAAGGGAAGGAGGAGGGAAGGTTGTCCATGTGGTAATATGCTCTTTATGCGATGTGTTTGGTTTGTGAGATTTGAGTGAACTTGGGGAATGGTGAGAGAGGTAGCATGTGTGTTGTCATTATGCAGGTTTAAGATCGTCTGGAAACGTTGCGCTTTGGAGTCGCAAGTTGTGGTCGTTTTTTAGGTCCAGGGGATTGGAAGCTGAGAAAAGAGATTGTGATTTGTTTTACGAAAGGAGTACATTTGCCTTGGTTTCTGTCATTGAAACCTGATATTTCAACATTACATCTGTTTTGCAAGAGAAGATATTTCGATCTTGGATCCTGTGCAATTTCTCTTACCTGTCATTTACAGTTACGAAATTTCAAAACACAAAAGGTGTATTTGCTACCTGGGCGTATTGTCAACATGTGAAGGATATACAAGCCGAATACTCGTCACTTTGCGGTACAAGACAGACAGGTTGGTAAGCGCTGAATTTTCGCAACAAAGCCCTCATTTACTCCTATTATATGTGGAGTCACAGTCTGTAAATAGGGTTTTAATGCGCTGTTTTGGTGTTTGTGTTTTGGTAAAGAATATATAGATGTGCTTATGAAACTTGTCTCAAGATTTCTATACACATACACGATGGATGTGTATAGAAGATTAACGAACGGTTATGGACTTTTTAACCGACGGCAACAATTTCGAACGATTCGTGTTTTTTCGACGTATCCTATAAGCTACCAAAGTCTCCCCTTAATCCTTTTGAAACATCGACAACAACCCAACGATAAAACGAAGAGGCATCCATGACAGTGACTCCAAACGACCTAGCCAGCAGAGGATGTGTAACCCCGATACACCAGCTTATTCAACACGAGGGAACACGGCTCTGACAATGCATGCAAAACGGAGAGACAATAGAGGGTATTGTTCCAGGACAGCGAACAGTAAGTCACAGGATCCGGTGCGCGTGGCGGTGGGTTTTCGTGAGGGTGGGTTGGGGGGGAAGGTGGGTTTTCGTGAGGGTGGGGTGGGGGGGAAGGTGGGTTTTCGTGAGGGTGGGGTGGGGGGGGGGAAGGTGGGTTTTCGTGAGGGTGGGTTGGGGGGGAATGTGGGGAGGGGTGGGATGGGATGGGGTGGGGCTGGGAGGGGGGCCTTGTAACGTGTGTTGCTGCCTTCGCGTCGCCCTCGTCTTTGCGCATGTCGAGGTGATTTTGTTTGTTTTTTTGTTTTTTGTTTTTTGCGAGTCATTTGTTTTGTTGTTTTTTTGTTTAGATGAATATAGTCACTGTATAATTTTTTTCAAGAACGTTTATCACAGTCCCGGTTTGATAAGTTGCTTCATTTTCTTCTCCTTTCTTCGCATAAATGTTGAATGGGTTAAGGTATGTAATTGTGACAAAAATATATGCAAAATAAAACGCAGTTACGTATTCAGCATTATGCACATTTCTTATGAAAATGTATATTTTAGGGGGCATTCTACATTTTAACTGCATATTAAATACAATATATTCAAAAGGACATGTTTTGTATTAACACTCCAGTTACGGTCTGATGCAGCCAATAATTTATCTACAACATGTTTGACGCTTACTGTAAGTACATATCACTAGGGTGTGCTAGTGTTGAGCAATAGGCAGGCCATTCATCACTTTATCTGACCTGGAAATATAACTCACTAGTCCATATAGTCCCATGACGAACGTATTTCATTAAAAAAAATACATAAGTCTGTCCTATATTTTGTTCTGTGAGGACCTGATCGTTTTCTTTTTTTGCACTACAAGGAATTCCTGTAGCCGGAAGTGACGTCACGATAGGTAATTTAAGCTTAGTTCCTTGGTTGATGAATCAGTGATGACTAAATGTGGCCAGAAGTAACGCAGAAGTCAGCATTAAGTCATCACAAGTTGGTCGGGAGGTTTGTTTAAGAATAGTTTACGATTAACACACGTGGGGAACACAGGCTCGGATCAGATCATGGCGAATGGTTTGTAGATTGTGTGTGTGTGTGTGTGTGTGTGTGTGTGTGTGTGTGTGTGTGTGTGTGTGTGTGTGTGTGTGTGTGTGTGTGCAGTAGCGTCTTGGATAATGGTGATCATGAAATCTGGTGCGTGGTTTTCAGAAATGTTTTGTTTTGTATTTTGTGCTTGTCGAAAATAACAAAACACATGGTGTGCCTTCCTCCACACACACACACACACACACACACACACACACACACACACACACACACACACACACACACACACACACACACACACACACACACACCATCCGACAGGACACTTTCAGAGTACATTCGATTCGAAAATTTAAACCCCAAAAACATCGTAAAATACACCTTTACCGAGTTACCTCTAATGCCTATATCTCGTAACAACTCCCACACCCATATTGCAAGTTGCAATCGCTGGTACGTGTCCATGGGAAGGAAATTCGTGCGTTTTCTGTGAGAGAGTTAACAGCCATCTTCGTGTGCTATCGGGACGGTTAAGAGTTAGTAACTTTGGTGGGTGTTTTTTGTCACTTTATGACTGTTATTAAATCTGTTATTTGCTGTCAGGATCGGCGTTGTTATCACTGTGGTTATTGTGTTTTCGTTTTTTATTATATGTTATTGTTGATGTTTTATTATTATTATTATTGGTGATGTTAAAGTTGATATTGTCGTTACTGCTGCTGCTACTACTACTATTGCTGCTACTAACACTGCTGTAAGTGTTATCGGTACTGGAAAAAGTATTATTGGTTTTGTCATTGTTATTATTATTATTATCATCATCATCATTATTATTATTACTATTGTTATTACTATTATTATTTTATTTTATCATTATTATTATTATTTTATTTTCATTATTATTATTACCATCATCATCGTCACCATCAAGTTATTTCTTATACCTGAAAATCACAAACATTACACACGATCCTCGGATTTACTAGTACTTAAAAAGATTTGACACTAATGACCGTTACTCCTAATCTCCCATTGTTATAGAGATAAGACCTTGTCATCAGACCACCTGCCTTGTTTATTGCCATCTACCTTTATTCGTATTTTTATTAGGATGCGAGTTATTCCCTTATCCATAGGCCTATATTTAGAAAATAGGTGAGAAAATTACATGCGCAAAAAAAATGTCAGGTTATTTGCACAGTGATTGGGCAAAAGATGTGGTTATCTTCGATGCAAGTCTGTGATTGTCGTTCTACCGCTCAAGTGATTAGGCAATTTGGTGATTACGTGTCCCGATAAGCGATGATAAGAAAGATACCAAGTGTAGTTACTTGTAGAGAAATATATAGTAAATATTTCTAATATATAGCGGAGTTTACGGTTAACCTCACCGGGTATAGCAGCTTTTTCTTTTTTATTTTTTATTTTTTTATTTTCTAAGGGTTAGGTTAGGTGATTCCTATATATCTGATGGCTGAGTAGATTGTCTTTCTGTATCTCTGATATGACTGATAATGTCAACATCTGTTTTCGGTTATCGCAGATAGATAAGAATAGATAAGAAGTGGGTGGTGTACCTTTCCCCCTCCCCCCCCCCTTCTCTATACCCCCTGTGTGTGTGTGATGTGTGTGTGTGTTTTGAGTCAGTGTATGTATTCGTAGAGGCACAGGCAGGGTGCACACGAGTGAATTTTCATGGTTTTTTGTTGCAGTGTTGCACGGTGTGGTCTGGCCTTGCTCTTGGCTCGTGCGTGTGTTGTGTGGAAAAAAAGAAAATGTTTTTGGTGTTGAGAAAGTTTCCCACAAGGGTTGTTATTTCTGTTGTTTATTGCTAAGGATAGGAGGATGCGCGATCGATGTGTTGTTAAGAATATTGAGGGGGGGAAACTTTGCCGTTTTTGAAGTTTTTGAGGGCCAAAAAGGAAGTATTTTGGGGAAGACTTTGGTCGGTGTTAAAATAGACATATGGAAATATCTCGGTTCGTGGAAGTTCGTTATTTTTATTATTTATAAGTACAATAGAGACGAAGATTATTGAGAAAGGATATATGTCTTGTGTTAATATCTGTTTATATTTATATTTGAGATATTCAAAGAGGAGATGATACTTTTCTAAGAAATATAAGGATTGAGTTGCCATATCCTCCTAGATTAAAGAAAATAAATAGATATATAAATTAAATGAATAGAGTAGTGGTTATATCACACAATATTCTCACCTAAAATCATCTTATAGAGAGAGGTGTCCTAGTCCCTAAGAAAAGCTGTGTCATAAGATCTTTTTGGAGGGAAGGAAGGCATATATATCTTTGGCCTTCTCAGTTAGTTATTATCGTTTTTTCTTCTCCGGGAATTCCCCTCCCACCTTTTTTTTTATACGTGGCAGCCGCGTTCGAGAAGTATCAAGAGAGACTCTATAATGGTATTGTACAAGGAGAGCATCTTTTAAGAGTGAAAACCTGGATTAACTCGTCACACGATTCGGAAGATAAGCGTGGGAACCGGGGAGAGATAGACAGGGGAACGTCCTGAGAAATTATATATATGTGGTACGACGGAGAGAGCGTTCAGTTGATGTATTTGGAATTATAGAGGAAAAGGTGACGTAAGAGGACGTGCTTGCAAGCTGGGATCCAATTACTGCAACGTCGGCGAACTGATAAAGATGTTGAAACGATGGAGCTGACATCATCTGTTGAAATGCTGATAAAAACATTTATGGGTATGATATCACACTCTTGAAATGCACCAGGGAGGTAATCGGAGCATATGGAGTGCCTGCGTGGTGGAATAGTGAACTTGTAAAGACTGGAGTGTTTATGTGATAGTTGTTTTACGGGAATATCGAAGACTCTTCTAAAAATAACGAAAAAAATGCCTGGTGAGTCGCTATATATATGAAACACCCCTTTCTCTCCTCTCTCTTCCCTTCCCTTCCCTTCCCTTCTTTAACCCTCCCCGTCTACCTAATCCCTCCTACCTAACCCTTCCCCCTCCTCCCCACCTCTCCCCTCCTCTCCCTTCCCCTCCCTTCCTTAACCCTCCCTGTCTACCTAACCCCTTCTCTCCCCAACCCACCCCACCCCACCCCCTCCCTCATCCTCATACGTGCATGCTCATTCTTGCGTTTCTTTTGCCTCTGCCTCCTGCAAGAAAATTGTTCTCCAGACCTGTTATTTTGGGTTGAATGTGTACTTTGAATGTTGATCTACGGTCTCCAGGCTGGCAGTGTGTGGGTGACCTTTCTCTGTTCGCTGTTGTGGAAGGAGAACATCCGTGTTCGTGTTCTTCTCTTGTGTTCATCGTGTGTGTTGTTGTTCTAGTGAAGGAGGTTTATAGTTCTAGGGTAGATAGGTGTAAGGGTTTGTATGTTTGTTTTTCTTCTGTTTTGTAGAAATAATTTTTTTTGTCATCAAAATGTCCAATGTTGTGAGAGAAATCAGGCTGCAGTTGTTGTTATTATTATTATCATTATTATTATATCTATTATTATTGCCTAAATGGTATTATTATTACTATTATTATTATTATTATTATTGCTAACACTATCATTATTTATGCTATTAATATATATATTAGTAGTATTGGTATGAATGTGACCGCTTTTATTGTTTTGTTGTTATTGATGTTCTTATCATTATCGTTACTGTTATCATTAGCATAATTTTGTTGGCGTCATTATCATTATTATTATTATTATTATTATTGTGATCATTATTATTGTTGTTAGCATCATCATTATTATTACCACCATTGTTATACTATTGTTATTATTACTATTATTATTGTTGTTTTTGTAAATTGTCACTTTTATGCATCCCTTTACTTGTCTGTTTTTTTCCAAAGAAGAAAAAAAAACTACACAAAACAAGGACACAAAAGAAACAACATAACAACAATGACCCTAATGACAACAACAACCCTATTACCAGTTATAGCCAAACTACTTCTACAAACCACAAACTACAAACTACTTCGGTCTGAGCACCATCCGCCCCTTTGGCCCTATCACCTCCTCGCATAACTAATCCGCCATTCTTATCGGCAGGCGAGGTGGAATACTTCAGCATCCTCGACAACAAGGTAGCCACGAAGACCTACTGGGAGAATCGCATGTTGGCCACCATGGACGAAGGCGGTTGGGAGAGTGTTGCCAACGTCAGGTTCCACGTCCCGGGTGTCACGCCGGTTGTTCAGGTGAGAGTGGGAAGTGGAGAGGGAATGAGGGAAGGAGGATCTGAATAAGAGTGAAGGGAGAGGAAGGGGTTAAAGGGGAGGGTAGGGGGAGGGAATGAGAGAGGAGTGTGGAGGGAAGGGAGAGGGAATGAGGGAAGGAGGACCTGAAAAGGAACGAGTGGAGAATTCAGGGAAAAGGGGTAGAGTTGGTAGACAGGAGAGCGTTGCCAATGTCCGGTTCCACGTCCCGGGGGTCACGCCGGTTGTTCAGGTGAGAGTGGGAGAGAGGGAAGTGGAGAGGGAAGGGGATGGAAAGGAGGGGGGAGGGAAGTGGAGAGGGAAGGGGATGGAAAGGAGGGGGGAGGGAATGAGGGAGGGGGATCTGAAAGGGAGTGAGGGAAGAGAGGGAAGTGGAGAGGGAAGGGGGTGGAAAGATGGGTGGGGTGAGGGAAGGGAAGGTAAAGGTGAGAGGGGAGAGAGGGAAGTGGAGAGGGAAGGGGTTGGAAAGGAGGGTAGGGAGAGGGAATGAGGGAAGGAGGATCTGAAAGGGAGTGAGGGGAGAGGGAAAGGAAGGTAAAGAATGGGAGGGGGAATGAGGTAGGGGGATCTGAATAGGAGTGAGGGGTGAGGGGAGAGAAGATAAAGAAGAAGGGTAGAGGGAATGAGGAAAGGGAGTGTGGGGAGAGGGGAGAAAAAAGGGTGGATGGGAGAGCGTTGCCAATGTCCGGGTCCACGTCCCGGGAGTCACGCCGGTTGTTCAGGTGAGAGTGGGAAGTGGAGAGGGAATAAGGGAAGGGGATCTGAATAAGAGTGAGGGGGGAGGGGGAGAGAAAGTAAAGGCGAGAGGGGAGTGGGAGGGGTTAAAGAGGAAGGTAGGGGGAGGGAATGAGGGAAGGAGGATCTGAAAAGAAAAGAGGGAAGGGGGAAGGGAAAAGGGATTAGAGTTAGTGGACGGGAGACCGTTGCCAAACTCCGGTTCCACGTACCGGGACGTCGTTCAGGTGAGAGGGGAGAGCGGGAAGTGGAGAGGGAATGAGGGAGGGAGGAGCTGGAAAGGGAGTGAGGGGAGAGGGAGGGAACATGGGAACAGGGGAAGAGTTAGTGGTTGAGAGAGTATTGCCAACGTCTACGTGCTTGGAACGACACTCAGACACGTTCAGGGAAAGAAAGTGTTATCTAAAATTGCACATGAAGTAGAAAAGCATTTTAAGTACGAGATAATTTTGATAAATCGACGTGGAAGGTGAAGGTCGAGGCGTGGCATGAGGCAAAAGTATGTGTTTTGAAGTTTGTTGTTTTTTATCATTGAGAGTATTGTCGAGCGTTTTTTTTTTTTTTTTTTTTTTTAATCATCGAGAGTATTGTCGAGCGGGTCATTTCCAAGAAGTAGCTTGAGATACGATACTTGGAGAGTTTGAGATACGTCGGAGTGATAACAGGAGTGAATGCCTGGAGGCGGGAGGTCATGTCAGTTCAGATAAGAAGTGCTACGACGCTGCACAGATCTCCAAGGTCGTTTTATCTCGAAAGGGGGAGTTCTGTGAATTTAAAGTTGGGTTCATGGTTAGTTGATTTTATTCTTCAGGAGTTTGGAATCGTGTGGATGTTTAAGTCAAAATATATGTATTTTCCCCCTTCGGAAGGAATGCGAAAAAAGAGATATTGAATTTGTGGTTTTCTTGGTTTATTTATTTCTCTTGGTTTATTTATTATTCAGAATTATCATTAATTTATCGTTCTCTTATGCCCCGTCAGGAAGGAAAAATTATCTAGAATGTAGATGTCTCAGGAATCCAACATTATTTTTTTTCCTTATTGATCTCTCTCGCCCCATCAGGAGGAAAATAATCAAACCATCCCATGAATTTAGAATTTCCCTTCAAAGTACTTACGTTTCTACTTACACTTCCGCTTCCCCTTCAGGAGGAGGAGGAATCCCCCCGCACAGTGACGCCCCCCCTGGAGTTCATCCCCGCCCCCCCTCCGCAGTTCGACAACTCCCCTGCAGAGTCAGAGGAGTCCAACCCGCCGTCCCTGGAGGCTCCGGCGAAGCTCAAGGGCGCCCCGGAGAGAGAGGAGGAGCGCCCCGCCAAGCAGTACGTGTACGGGGTGTCCGAGGCTGGGCCCAAGGTGAGTGGCGGGGATCGGGAGGTTTGGGTTGTGTTCTGTTTTTAGCAGATTTTTTGGGGGGTATTTTTTTTATGCAGATTTTGAGGATTTTTTAAATGCAGGTTTTGAGTGTTTTTTTTTAGCAGATTTTAAGTGTGTGTTCTGGCAGATTTTTTAGTTTGTTTTGAGTTGATATGAGTTATTTTTAAAAACAAATTTCAAGTACATTTGAATCAAGTTTTAGTATATTTGGGGTAAATATTGAAGACTAGTGGCAGTCAAAGATTTTTTTATCTGAATAATTGTTGTTAGTTAACATGTTTTCTTGATGCTTGTCTATGCTGAGCATAATCCAAATTATTGTAAAATTATTGCTAGCGTTATTTTAGATTAGATTTGAGTAATTAGTATTAGATTGGACTAGGACGGAAAGAAAGAGCTACTTAATCGAGACATTTTTGAAGGAAAATTAAATACGAGTAAATACTAACTTCCTATGGTCAAATTATTTAGGAAAATACTTTCCTAGTTCTGGGGAAAAAATATGGTCCAAGAAGCCAATAATCAGGGTGCCATTAGCGTCGTCATATAAGGCACGAGCGACTAACCCTCCCCCCCTTCCCCTCCAGCAGAAGGCCGCCCGCCCCGCCCGCATCGTGGAGACCGTGGCCAAGAAGCCCACGTCGCAGGAGAACGTGATCGAGGCCGAGATCCGCGCCCAGCAGCAGAAGGAGGAGGAGCTGCGTCGCGAGGGCTGCCTCAAGAACGCGGTGGTGCGTGAGAAGGGCGCCTCGTCCCCCGCCAGCCACGATTCCGACGAGGGCTTCGTGGACCGCCTGGCCGAGGACGTGGCCACGACGCCCACCAACGGCTTCACCCACGCCATCCCGGGCAACGATGGGGAGCCCGTGATCTACGATGCCGTCAGCCCGCCGCCAGAGTACTTCGGCAGCAGGTTCGTGCCCTTAGAGTGACGCGTTTGTGTTGCGTATGGTTGTCATAATGAGGGATTGTAACGTTAAGGAGTCTTCCTGCTTTGCTCGTGTGCGTTTCTTCAAGTAGATTAAGGGTTGAAATGAAATCTGAGTCACGGTTGTGTTTTAATTTTATTTAGTTTTAGTCTTGGGTATGTTTTAAGTGTATAGATATTAAGTCCTAATTTCGAGTAAGTGTGCATATATATTAAGTCTTGGGGATGTGTTAAATACCTGAGTTTTAGCCTCATATATGTTGTTAGATCTTTATCGAATGTGAGTCTCGGGTTTGTGTTAGACGTGCATCCAGTGCATTGAAAATTTGAGATGAAGTGTTGACCTAACGACGTCCGGTTCCCCAGCACGCCCACGCCCGCAAACACCACCGAGACGAAGATCGCCCTCGAGATCCGCGAGCTGAGGGAACGCGAGGACGAGCTCAGAAGGATGCGCGAGCTGTCCACCTCGAGGGAGAACTTCCTCGACGACGACGAGGTGCGGAGCTCGGCCTCCAGGGACCAGCTCCTCGAGGACCACCTGACCTCACTCACGACCACCACCGACGAAGGGAACTTCTCCGAGTGCGGCGACCCGGCTTCCTCGGAGGACAAGAGCAGCGACGGATCCAACAGGTGAGAGGAGGGAGGATGAGGGAGAAGAGGAGGAGGAGCCGGGTGGATGAGGGAGAAGAGGAGGAGGCGGGAGGATGAGGGAGAAGAGGAGAAGGAGGTGGGAGAAGAGGAGGAGGAGCCGGGTGGATGAGGGAGAAGAGGAGGAGGCGGGAGGATGAGGGAGAAGAGGAGGAGCCGGGTGGATGAGGGAGAAGAGGAGGAGCCAGGGTGGATGAGGGAGAAGAGGAGGAGGAGCCAGGGTGGATGAGGGAGAAGAGGAGGAGGAGCCGGGTGGATGAGGGAGAAGAGAAGAGGGGAAACAAAATTAATTCGACGACGTAGAGGGATGTGACAAGGGCAAAGAGGAGAGGGGAAGGAAAATAGAGGAGGAGGATAGTGGAATCAGATTTGAACAAAAATAAAAGTGATACAAGAAAGAGATGGAAAAGGGATGTAAAATTAAGTATAATGAGAGGAAACGAACACGGAAAAAATATAGGAAAGAGGAGATAGGAAGAAAATGAAATAAAAAAAGGTAGAAAAAAAGTCAATAGAAATGAAAATATGTAGGAAAGGAAGAAATTCGATAGTGTAAAAGTGTAGGAAGATATAGAAATAGGAAAAAAATAAAGTAAAGAGAAGAAAAATAACAACAGCAAGAGGGAGATTACAAAACTACCCAGACAGAAAAGGGGAACAAACATGAAGAAAATACGGTCACGACATTTTGACTTTCAACAATAGAAACCAGTAACTAAAACATTTTTATGAACTAATGACATTGCCTTTATCAGTCATGGAAACTTGGCAATTATTACCTTTTCAACAACCAATAGATTTAAACCAGTCTATTTAATTCCACCCCACGTTAAATTCACACAGTAACAAAAGATAAATAGGTTCTTCAAATTAGTCAAAAGGATCCTTATGGTAATTCGCCATTGATATCCTATTAAATGTAGAATTGATAATAACTTCACAGTGGACGTCAACCTCATGAACCATTTGGAATCGGTACCATAAGGATGATAATGGTCTTGTTTCACTACCTTTTTTCCTCACCCGACTCTCGAATGGTCATAATGGATCTACAGATTGTTGTTTAAGTCATGGTCAATGTATTTGCCTCTTGGAACGACATAAGGGTTTAACAAGCTTTGTTGGCAATAGGCTCTCTCACTCATTCGTTCATTCGTTCGTTCATTCTCTCTCTCTCTCTCTCTCTCTCTCTCTCTCTCTCTATCTCTCTATCTCTCTATCTGTCTCTGTCTCTCTCTCTCTCTCTCTCTCTCTCTTTCTCTTGGTCTCTTTCTCTCTCTCTTTCTCTCTCTCTCTCTCTCTCTCTCTCTCTCTCTCTCTCTCTCTCTCTCTCTCTCTCTCTCTCTCTCTCTCTCTCTCTCTCTCTCTCTCTCTCTCTCTCTCTCTCTCTCTCTCTCTCTCTCTCTCTCTCTCTCTCTCTCCCTCTCTCTCTCTCCCTCTCTCTCTCTCTCTCTCTCTCTCTCTCTCTCTCTCTCTCTCTCTCTCTCTCTCTCTCTCTCTCTCTCTCTCTCTCTCTCTCTCTCTCTCTCTCTCTCCTTCCATAAAAAGAATAATCACAATCGACCTTAACGACCAATAGCACGAAATGTTGAAATGCACATACCCATAAAAATCATTGCTCGATTATCAGTAAAGTCTTTTCCATACGATCAGAACTCAAGAATATCAAAGAATAGCATGATGGCGAAGTAAAGAATAATCTTTGTGTCTGTATCTCCGAACTTATATTGCGTTTTCTGTTTTTTTTTTTTTTTTTTTTTTTTTGGGGGGGGGGGGGGCATGCGGAAAAAAATATACACTTCTGCTGTTCAGTTTTAAACGAGACATGTAACAATGACTTTCGTCTTTGGAGTCTGCAGTTGGTGGTATTATATCAGAGTGATCTAGTGCAAATTGTTGCGAAATTGTTTGCTATTTTGGCGGCGTTTTTGGGGCGGTCCATTGAGCTTTTGTGAATGTGAAATTACGCAGGATGTTCGTCATTACGAGGGCAGAAAAAAAAGAAAAAGTAGGTTATCACCTTTGGTATACTTTGTAAATTTTGAGATCTTGGTGTTCATATATGCACATATATACATATATACATGCATATATATATATATATATATATATATATATATATATATATATATATATATATATATTCCACAACCTTGATAAGATAAGATATGAAGATATTAGTCCACTGCATAATCCATATAAAGTTCTTCAACATAATCTTTAATCCATTGCTATTGTAAATTTGATATTTTCGTGTAAATTAAACGTTGCTTCCCAATAATTAAAGAACCAAAAATAAAACAGCAATCGCTCATGGGACTCAGAGTTTTCAAAGATAAAAATTTTGGATCCTACAAAAGACCTTCGTGTTGCAAGATAAAACCACAACACATGGGGTGCTGCTAAAGGCTCGTTACATCCAACCACCGTAATAGCAATGGGTGATTCTTCAGCGATTAGAGGACTGACGAAACTCCAGACACTTTCGGTTGGAATTACAGTTTTTTAAAAGGTGATGCTTGGACAGGTAGATATATATAGAGCGAGTTCAGAACAGCTGTTTGGGGGATTGTGTAAGATTATTGATGAAAATGATTCGTCTAGTAAAGTTTTGGTGGTTTCTGACACTGAGACCCCTCACGTAATCCTTTTTATCTGTGGTTACTGGACATTCATCAAGTGACAGACGAGGAAAATGTCGGCTTTGGACTGTTCTAAAGTAAAAATATATTTAAGTTCAGGAAATATGTGACAGTAAGGTTTTGAAATTTTACGTTTTATATAAAACTAAACTAGAAGGCAGTACAGATTCTCCATCATGGTTATTGTATCAAAATAATATATATCAGCAAACTCAGAAAACAAAGTATATTATGTATTGGAAGTTGCTCTTTAGATTTGATTTATAGCACCTTTTTCACACGCAATCATTTATCATTACAGTTTGGACGTTATAATTTTTTTTTATCCCACCTTCGGAGATTATTCTTAGACTAACAAGTTCTTCCTGTCCCTTCTCTTCCCTCTCCAGCCGCATCATGTCCCCTGAACTCATGCACCCTGGAACACACCTGGACTTCGGCCGCAGGAAGGTCACCGTCAAGCCCTTCGAGGACGAGGAGGAGGACCAGCCAGTCTACACAAGGTAATGTGCCTGAAGGTGTTTTTCCTTTTTCTTCTTTTCTTTTTCGTTTTTCGTTTTTTCTTTTAGTTTTCTTTTTTTGTGGGGTGGGGGGATGGTTGTTGTTTCATGTATTATTAGGGGGAGGGTTCTTTTCTTTTTCTTTTTCTTTTTTCTTTACTTTTCTTTTATTTTTTGTGGGGTGGGGGATACTTGTTGTTTCATGAATTATTAGGGGGAGGGTAGAAGAGGAGATGGAAGGGGAGGAGGAGGAGGAATAGGTGGTAGTGTTGGTGGAGGGATAGAAGGATGGAAGGAAGTAGGAAGAAGAAGAGCAGGGGTAGAAAACAGTAGAAGGGACAGCAGAATCAGCGGCAGGGAACGAATCAAGACCTGGTATTTAGCTCTTTCATACATTTTGTTTTTACTTTCTGTTGTTGTATATGTATAGGGTTATATAACAGGGTGTTTTTATTTTATCTTTTTTTTTCTTTGCTGACGGATTCGTATCGACATATATTTTTTCCGATCTCTTTCATTCCCTTTTCCCCTCTTTTTACTTTTTTGTTTCGTTATGTTTGTTGCTTCTCCCAGGGTTTTGTTTTGTTTTGACGATCAGCTGGCCGAGATCAGGTGACGGGTCGAACAGGACTTGCCAATTAATGCTCCTCTTTACTCTCTCGCGGAAGCTCTCAAATCTCGGACACAAGGAAGCTGTTGTACTCGTCTGTTCGTTGTCGTAACGCTCTTGATTTATATTTTGTATACGTTTATTCTAAGGAAGTTTTATTGCGACACGTTTTCATTAGCGGGAAGCACAAAATAAAAGGTTAGTGGAGCGGAGGCCGGGTGGAGGACAGTCGTGGGGATAAGACCTTTGGTATTTTCGGAGTTAAATTTTCACTTAAATTGTGCAAAGATGTGATCCATCAGCTGATAAAAGGTTATGTATAATTAGAGTGATTTTTCTTTCTTTCTTTTTTCTTTCTTTGGTCGCGGATATTTGAATATATACGCCAATAGAAATGCGAGTCACGAAAGGTGTAAATAGTTGTTTCATGATTTTTTTTTTTCTTTTTGTCATTAGACTCAACAAAGAGTATCATTTTAAGATATTCGCCGTCGCCGCGTCATCCTAACTTTGATAAAAGATGAAAGACCAAGTTGAAGCACTTTTTTTTTTCTTTTTCTTTTTTTTTCGTCTTCTCGGCTGTGTGACCTATGACCGCTACACGTGATATTAACATTGTCGACGTGGGCGTGGCTCTCTTTCAAAAGGTGCGTGGGGAGAGGGTGGGAGGAGGGGAGGGGAGGAGAAGGACGATAGGGGATAGGGGAGGAGGAACAGGTGAGAGGATAGGAGGGGAGAGGTGAGAGGATAGGAGGAGGAGGAGGAGGAGGAGAGGGAAGAGAAAGGGAGGAGAGGAGGGGAGGGGAAGAGGAGGCGGAGCGAGGGGCGGAGATAAAGACAGGCGATCGAGGGGGGTCCAGGGGCGTGATGGCCGGCGCAGAAGTCCCAGTCTCGTCATTTTCGAGTGCGGACTTTCGCCATCAGCACCGCCGCCGCCGCCAGACATGATCCTCGAGGACTTGGTCACGTCGCTGCCGCCCTCGCCCTCGCTGCCTTCGTCGCCGCCGCCCATCTTCGTCGAGGACAGTGACGCGAGCGGCTTCGAGGCCTATGACGACGATTCGGCTGATCCGTGGTGAGTGTTTGGGGCGGAGATGGGCGTCGCGGGCGGTTCTCTCGTCGAAGTCTGGCGAAGTGTTTGAGTGTCGATGTTTTGTTGTGTTTTTTTCTTGTTTTTTTTTAATGTTTTTGTTTATGGTTTGTTCTGCGTTGGTTTCGTTTCGTTTTTTTAATGTAATTTTACTTTCTGTTTTTCTTATTTATTTGTGATCAGCTTTTCTTATTTTCTTATTATTTCTTTTATCAAGTCTATTTCGGAAAATTGGTATTTTTTTCTTATTTATTGCCATGTCTATCGTTTCTTATCTACCTGATGTTCATCGCCTAGACAAATTAAATACTTCCCTTGGTGATAATTACTCCATTTAGTCTTTTAGACTGGTAATTCGCGGTCACGGATCGTTAGTTTTCGAAATTGTGTTTTTAATCAGCTGATATCTTTAGGTGAACAAGTGAGAGTGAGAGTGGGAGGGGGTGTCCTTGGTCATTTTATTCATTCTTCGTTTTTGTTGTTGTTTTTTGTATTGATGATGCGATTTGGTATTCCGTGAGTGTTGCCATAGTATTGGTCGGTGGTTTTCAGTTTTTAAAAGTTCGCTATTAAGAAGTGGGAATGATTTTGAAGAAGAAATAAAATGGGAAGTCTTGACAAGGTGTGAGCATTGCAACACCTGGAATTGTTATGACGCCGGGAGAAGGTGAACGGGCGCAGACTCACACGCATATGCACTCCCTCATTCTCTCTCTCTCTCTCTCTCTCTTTCTCCGCTTCTTTTCCTCGTTTCCTGCCCTGTGTGGTTGAATTATGTTTGATTTTATTTCTCTCCTATTTATCTATCGACCTATTTAACAACTTCCGCCTTCTTCTCCTTTTTCTCTTCCTCTCGCTTCTCCTCCTCTCTCTTACTCTCACTCTCACTCACTTTCTCTCACTCCCCTCCTCTCTCTCTCTCTCTCACTCCCTCCCTCTCTCTCTCTCTCTCTCTCTCTCTCTCTCTCTCTCTCTTTCTCTCTCTCTCTCTCTCTCTCTCTCTCTCTCCCTCTCCCTCTCCCTCTCCCTCTCCTTCTCCCTCTCCCTCTCCCTCTCCCTCTCCTCTTCTCTCCCTCTACCTCTCCTCTCTACCTCTCCCTCTACCTCTCCCTCTACCTCTCCCTCTCCTCTCTCTCCCTCTCCCTTTCCCTCACCCTGTCTCCCTCCCTCCCTCGCTCCTCTCTCATTTTCTCTATCTAGCTATATATATCCCCTTTCCTCGATCTATCTATTTATCTCTCCTTCTCCCTCTCTCCCTTCCTTCCTCTATCTATCCATCTATCACTATCTCCCTTCTCCCTCCCTCCTCCCCTCTCTCCCTTCCTTCCCTCTATCTATCTATCCATCAATCACTATCTCCCTCTCCCTTCCTTCCTCTATCTAGCTATCTATCTATCAATCACTATCTCCCTCTCCCTCCCTGCCTCCCTCCCTTCCTTCCTTCCTCTATCTATCTATCTATCTATCAATCACTATCTCCCTCTCCCTCCCTCCCTCCCTCCCTCCTCTCTCTGTCACGGAAGTAACTCCAAGAATCGGGACAGACCTCAGCCGTTCTCCTTGCCTCCCGATGCCCTGGTCTTGAATATTCTCCCTTGGGGCGGCCTTGGGGCGATCACGGGGCCAAGATGTGCACGATGGGGGGTCGGGGTGGGGTTGGGGAGGTGAGTGGGTTAGGGGGTTAGGGGGTTGGGGGAGGGGGTGGTAGAGGGGTTAGGGAGAAGCAGGTTAGGGAGGAGGGTCTTTATGAGATATGTGCCTTTATGTTGTTTGATTTTTTCTTCCTTTTCTTTTCTCTTCTTTTGTTTCTTTGTTTCTTTCTTTTTTTCGTGCGTTGGTGTTTGGTAGTTCATGGTGTGGATTTTTTTGTTGTGTTTTCCATCTCTTTGGCTGTTTATTTTATCTAATAGTATTTCGTTTCTCTCTCTCTCTTTCTTTCCCTCTCTTTCTCTCACATTCTCTTCTTTCTCCCTCCTCTTCTCTCTATCTTCTCTCCCTCCTTCCCTCTATCTTCTTCTCTCCTCTTCTCTCCCTCCTTCTTTCCTCCCCCTCCCTTTATCACTCACCCCCTCCATTCCCTCGAAGTCAAATATTACGCCCCTGGAATAAAACTGTTAAGATTACTGAAAGATTAATCTCATTTTCTTTCTTTCTTTCTTTTTCTTTTTATTCTTTTATTTTCATCAACTATTACGCCCCTGGAATAAACCTGTTAAGATGACAACAGCTGAAAAAGATTAATCTCTCAGTCCATTATTTTTTTCTTTCTTTCTTTCTTTTTTATTCTTTTATTTTCTTTTAAATATGACACAACTGGAATAAAGCTGTTAAGATTACAACAGCTAAAGGATTAAGCTATGAATCCACGTTTTTCTTTCTTTCTTTTTCTTCCTCCTTTTTCTTTTTTTGCTTCCTTTTTTTCTTTTCTTTTTTTGCTTCTTTTTTTTCTTTTCTTTTTTGCTGCTTCTTTTTTTCCTATCTTTTCTTTTTTGCTTCTTTTTTTCCTTTCTTTTCTTTTTTGCTTCTTTTTTTTTCTTTTTTGCTTCTTTTTTTCCTTTCTTTTCTTTTTTGCTTCTTCTTTTTTATTCTCTCTGCTGCGCACGTGTTGTTGCTATATATGGATTTCTGGGTCGGGCGTGAGGTGCAAAAACAACCACAGGTACCAGGTTGCCGACTGATGTTACATTTTGGGAAAGTTTTATTCGATTTTTTTCGTCTTTAGGGGGTGTTTTTTTAAATTGTTTTTATTGCCAATTAGAGGCGAGAGTTGGTTACGTGCTGAGGTGGTCGTAGGAGTTTTGTAGGGAGCTTGCATAATATGTCGTTTGGGAGCGGAAAGGTTTAATGGTTGTATGAGAAATGGTATTTGTTTTGTTTTTTTCTTTGTTTTTCTTGCTTTTTTCTTTTTCTTTGTATATTTCATTTATGTGTGTTTGATTATTTGTTCTTTTTGTATGTTTTACTTACATTTATTTATTTATTTTACTCTGTTATACTTTTTGTCTTGTTTTATCTTCATTTAGTGGAGGTTGTGGTCGTTTTTTTTTTTATCAGTCCGTTTTCGCTTATGTAGAGATACAGGTACCAAAGAGTACATTGGTATTCCCGGCTTCGACTATCTCCGTTCTGGTGCTCTTGCACGCGATCACACCAGGGGGATGAACAGGGCCAGCGAATCGTCATGGCGTCGAGTCATGCACACTAATGCATGACTCTGTGGTATGCCCCGGCGGTCTGCATCCCCGAGGCTCGCAGGTTGCAATGCATTCCATCCTTCTTGTTCTTGTTCTTCTTCTTCTTCTTGTTCTTGTTCTTCCTCCTCTTCCTTTCTCTCTTACTGTTGCTATCTCTATCACTCCCCTCTCTCTCACTCTCTCTCTCTCTCTCTCTCTCTCTCTCTCTCTCTCTCTCTCTCTCTCTCTCTCTCTCTCTCTCTCTCTCTCTCTTTTTCTTTCTTTCTCTCTTTCTTTCTCTCTCTCTAACTCTCCCTCCAATCACTCACTCTCTCCCTCTCCAATCAGTCACTCTCTCCCTCTCCCATCTGTGTCTCTCTCTCCCTCTCCCATCTGTCTCTCTCTCTCTCTCTCTCTCTCTCTCCCTCTCTCTCTCTCTCCCTCCTCTCCCTCTCCCTCCTCTCCCTCTCTCTCTCTCTCTCTCTCTCTCTCTCTCTCTCTCTCTCTCTCTCTCTCTCTCTCTCTCTCTCTCTCTCTCTCTCTCTCTCTCTGCACCCCCCCCCCCGAAGTAGTTCCTCATGAGTCAGCGCAAAGTTCCCCGTCAAATAAAAAAAAAAAATCCCAGATGCAAGAAGGACTTACTTGCTTACCTTGCGGAAGCTCGGCGTCCTGGAGGGAGGGAGGGAGGAGGAGGAGGGAGAGGAGGGCATGGAAGGGAAGAAGGGGGTGGGAAAGGGAGGGAGGGGGGGGAAGGGATGGGAAAGGAAGGAAGGGAGGATAGGAGGGGGTGGAAGAAAGGGAAGAAGGGGATGGGAAAGGGAGGGAGGGAGGGATGGGATGGGAAAGGGAGGGAGGGAGGATAGGAGAGGGTGGAAGAAAGGGAAAGAGGGAGGGAAGTAAGGAGGGAGAGAGGGAGGAAGGGAGAGAGAGAGAGAGAGAGAGAGAGAAGTCAATCTGACCTTTGTTTGCTTCCCGCCCACGGCCTGGCTTTGACCACGCCTTCACGTGATGAAAACCTTGACCCTATTTTCTCCCTTAACCCTTTACTCATTACCCATCCTTCTCCTCTGCTGCACCCATTATCCATTACCTGTTGTCCTTATATTCTTATACGTCTTACCCTATGCACCCTGTTCCTTATTCCCCTTTCCCCCTTCCTCTTTCCTCTTCCTCTTCCTCCTATCCCCTTACTTCCCCCTTTCCCTTTCACCCTTCCAATCTGCCCATTCCCACTCCTTTACCTCCCTCCTACCCCCTTCCCCTTCACCTCTTCACCCTGCCCCTCTTCCCCCTCTCCCCCCTCTCTCTCTCTCTCTCTTTTGGATGCTGCGAGGTCACAGCGACCTGCATTCACTAGGTCATTTTTACGGTCAGAACAAATGCGAAAGAAGGATACTTTTGGTTGAAATATACTTTAAAGAAAAGTATTAAGACTCGTTCGTGATTTTTATCTTTTTCCTTTTTTTTTTTTTTTACAAGAAATTCGCTTATTTTCTCACCCCACCTCACTCCCCCCCCTCGGCACTAGCAACAGCCGACGGGGCAAATTCCGCCCACGATTGTCACATGTGCCTCCGGTGACGTCAGAGGTCACGTGCGCATCCGCCCCGCTCGATCGCGCGCGCACATCGTTATTCAATTGTCTTCTGCTCTTCGGCGCGTTCCGTAATATCGGCGATGACCTTAAAGGCTTTAGAGTGATGGGATTTTTTTTTTTTTTTTTTTAAAGAGGATTTCGGCACATATATTCCGTGGGGGGGGGGGAAGGAGGGGGGGTTGATTTCAGGAACCTTGCGAGTGTGGGAAAGGTGGTTGGGAGGGGAGGGAGGAGGGAGGGGGGAAGGGAAGGTAAGAGACAGGATGAGAGGGGGGATAAGATTGAGTAGGAGAGGGAGAGGGAGGGAGGATGAGAGGAAGGAAGGATGCGAGGAAGAGGGAGGAAAGATGCGAGGATGAGAGAGAGAGAGAGAGCGAGCGAGCGTCCATGTTTACGTAGGGTGACGCTGCCGGCGGCGCGAGGGCAGTGGAGCAGGCGGGCGGCGGCCGATCCGAAGTTAACGGCGGCGCAGGTGCGACAAGTGCTGCGGCGTGAGCGCTGCGCTGCGACGTGACATATGCCATGGTCACCGCGGCGCCGTACTGTGTAATGAGTATGAAGAGTAACGCGCTGGTAACGGTCATCGGGGCGGCGCTGGGATGATGCCACCGGTTGGCTCACCCGCGGAGTGCGTTTGGCGCAATCGAGTTATTCGCAGGCGCTTGCGCACTCCTACGCACAGACAGCGTGTGCGCTCACGCATGCGCTTGCATATACGGGCGCACGCGCGCGCGCACACACACACACACACACACACACACACACACACACACACACACACACACACACACACACACACACACACACACACACACACACAAATATATAGTATATACATATACAGTATAGATAGATAGATAGATATTCATATATATATATATGTGTGTGTGTGTGTGTGTGTGTGTGTGTTTATGTATGTATATATAATATATACATATATACATAGATAGATAGATATTCCTCTGCATGTACAGTACACAGACTCCTGGAGACACCCGCGTGCCATCCGTTTCTTTCCTCATCTACACCAATCACAACCCCCTCCCTCCTCCTCCCCTCCCCACCCCCCACCCTCCACTTTTCCTACGCCGCGCCTCCTCCCCTCCCCCGCCCCACCCCACCCCCTCCACTTTTCCTACGCCGCGCCTCCTCCTCCTCCTCCTCCCCCTCCTTACGCCGCACCTGACACCTGCTCCTCCTGCTCCTCCAAGACGCGCGCCATCGAACGCCGAAGACCGAAAACTATTCCTCGCTATAATTAGCATAAAGTGAAAGCCGGGGGGAGAAGGCTGCGAGCGTGCAAACAGTAACAGCGGCTGGCGTGTTTTTAGTCCGCGCGGAGCCACTGGAGGAGACCCACTGGCGCCGCCGCTGCTCTGCTCACGCCGCTGCTTCTTCCCCGGGAGCGAGACCCAGTTCGGATCCCCCTTCCCCCCCTACACACGCATAGGGCTTGGGTGATTTTGTCCTCTCCCCTTCCCTCCCCCTACTCCTTCCGCCTGCTGTAGGACTACCTACTGCTTCCTCGTCCCCGAGTACTCCTAAGGGATTCCCTATCCCCTCCTCCCTCCACCTTGAGGGATTTCCCCCCACTCATTCCACCGTCCTCCAGGGGAACTACCCACTCCCTCCCCATTTCTGAGTGATTCCCCCCACATCCCCTCCCCCTCTCCTATCCTCAAGTGCCTCCCCTTCCTCCCCCCTCCACCCCTCCACCCCTCTACCTTTGGGACTCCCCTTCCTACCCACGTGAGGGCATAGGAATTACCCCACACCCACGAGGACCTTGGCGGGCTGCTCCCGACGCCACGACACGCGACGCGCCCGGGATGCAGGACCAGTTTGCGAAATGCTAAGGGATCGTGGTCGACCGCGGGCACCCAGCTGGTTCGAACGCGTGGTCCGAGACCCACCCGAGCTCTCGTTGTGAATGGACGTCGACTCTGCGAGCTCGTGTTTTTTCGAGGCCGCGATTCAGGAACTTTTGCGTTTGGGGGTGTTTCGTTTACTGTCGTTCGTGGATGTAGTGGATATAGTGTCGTGTGTGGAGGTGGTTTGTTTACCTCTGTGATGGTTGTGTCGATTCGTAGTGCGAAGATGGCAAGACACGAGTGATGGGATAGTGGCATTGTGCGAACAGGAGAGACACTGAACACTGAGAAAGAAGAGAAGGAAATATAGAGGAAAATATCATAATTCAGGAACATAAGTATACTTCTGCCGTCGCCACCATGCTGTCGGTAGCATTCATCATCGAACCGTAAGTATTGTCTGCGCTTGCGAGGTGCTTGGCTGTGCTCCGGTTCAAGCACTTGTAAAAGCTGTTATGTGTCCTTGTGTCACTGCCGGAGAAACGAGTTACGTGCTGGAGTAAAACCGCAAGGCAGGCTGGATGGTTTGAGAAAGAGAGAGAGAGGGAGAGAGAGAGGCAGGCAGAGAAAGACAGAGAGAGAGAAGGTAGAGGTAGAAGAGACGGAGAGAGAGAGGGTAGAGGTTCAAGAGACACAGAGAGAGAGGGTAGAGGTTCAAGAGACACAGAGAGAGAGGGTAGAGGTTGAAGTGACAGAGAAAGACACAGTCAGACAGAGACAGACAGACAGATTCAGAGAAAGACACGCAGACAGGAACAGAGACAGAGAAAAACGGACAGACAAAAACAGACAGAGAAAGGCAGGTAGACAGAAACAGACAGAGAAAAACGGACAGACAGAAACAGAAAGACAGACACACAGAGACAGAGAAAAAACAGACAGACAAAGATAGAGAAGCGTGGTGTTGTGAGTGCACGACGAATGTGCGGAATAAGCGAGGAAGTTGTGGTGAGCGGCGTGAGTGAATCAGGGTGGAGGGAAGGGTAGGGGGAGGGAGAGGGGTCGGAAGGGAGGGGGGGAAAGGGAGAGGGGTCGGAAGGGAGCAAGCAACATAACTAAGTCATTGCAACTCCCCCTCGCTTCATCAAGGAACGGTTTCCGTGGCGTGGGAAGAGCTGTGAAGGGGTGGAAGGGGGTTGAGAGAGAGAGGGTTGAGCGGTAGACTAGAGGAGGGAGGGCGGGGAATGAGAAAGAGGAGGGGGAGAGGGAGGGGTGGAGAGAGAAGGGGAGGAGAGAGAGTGAAAGGGGAGAGGGAGGGATGAAAGAGAGAGAAAGGGGGAGTGGGAGAGAGAAGGGTGGGAGGAGAGAGAGAGAATTAAGAGAATAGAGACAATAGGAATAATCGAAAATGTAATAAACAAGGAAAACTTTACAACCAGGAAAGAAAAAACAATAAAATAAAAAAAGAAAACAAAAGGAAAAGAAAGAAATCCATCCAAGATTAAGAAAGAGGAAAAATTTGACACGAAATCATTCCTATAAACAGCGATGAATCAAGAAGAGGATAAGTAGAAGAAGAAGAAGAAGCAAATGAAGAAGGGGGAGGGGGAGAAGAAGAAGGAAGAGGAGGAGAAGAAGAAGAAGCAGAAGGAACATGAGGAGAAGAAGAAACAGAATGAAGAGGAGGAGGAGGAGAAGAAGCAGAATGAAGAGGAGAAGAAGAAGAAGCAGAAGGAAGAGGAGGAGAAGAAGAAGGAAGAGGAGGAGAAGAAGAAGGAAGAGGAGGAGGAGGAGAAGAAGAAGGAAGAGGAGGAGGAGGAGGAGGAGGGGGGGCGAAGGTGGTGCGGTCACGAAGAGCGGAGCGGCGCACGACAGATGTTCCTTCGCATTTACCGTACCGCACGCCGCCCCCTTGGCCTCCTCCTCCTCCTCCTCCTTCTTCTTCTTCTTCTTCTTCTTCTTCTCCTTCTTCTTCTTCTTCTTCTTCTTCTTCTTCTTCTGCTTCTTCTTCTTCTGCTTCTTCTTCTTCTTCTTCTTCTTCTTCTCTTTCTTCTTCTGCTTTCTTCTTCTACTTCTTCCTTCTGCTTCTTCCTTCTCCTTCTCCTTCTTCTTCTTCTTCTTCTTCATCTTCTTCCCTTCTTCTTCTTCTTCTTCTTCTCCTTCTCCATCTTCTTCTCCTTCTCCTTCTCCTTCTCCTTCTCCTTCTCCTTCCTTCTCCTTCTCCTTCTCCTTCTCCTTTCTCCTTCTCCTTCTCCTTCTCCTTCTCCTTCTCCTTCTCCTTTCTTCTTTCTTTCCTTCTCTTCTTCTATCCTTCTTCTTCTTTCCTTCTCCTTCTCCTTCTTCCTTCTCCTTCTCCTTCTCCTTCTCCTTCTCCTTCTTCTTCTTCTTTCTTCCTTCTCCTTCTCCTCTCTTCCTTCTCCTTCTTCTCCTTCTCCTCCTCCTCCTCCTCCTCCTCCTCCTCCTCCTTCCCTTCCTATTCCTCCTTTTCGTTTTATTTGAATATTCTTTTTTATTCTGTTTTTCATTTTGTTTTTGTTTTTCGCTGATTTTTCTTTCTTTCTTTTTTTCATCTTTTTTTATTTTTATTTTTCTTTCTCTTCACTTTTCTGCTTCCTCACCCTCCTTCACTCTTCTTCGTCGTCCTTTCCATCATCATCCTTCACTCCATTCTTCCCTTGATTTCCTTTCCTTCTCTTTCTCATAGTTCTTCCATTTCTTTCCATCTTCTCCCTCACTCTTCCTCTTTACTTTTCTTTTTCTTTATCATTGAATACATTCATTATTTTTTCTTCTTCCTTATTGCACTTCCTCCATTTTACTTTTCTTTTTCTTTAGCATTGAATACATTCATTATTTTTCCTCCTCCTTCCTCTTCACCCTCTTCTTCTTCTTCTTCTTCTCCTTCTCCTTCTCCTCTCTCCCATCATTTCTTCTTAGTTTTCTCCTCCTCCTCCTCCTCCTCCTCAGTCTCTTCTCCCCCTTCCCTTCTTCTTTTTTCTTTTAATTCTTTTTCTTCTTTTTTTTTTAGATTTTTTTTCTTTTTTCTTTTTTTCTTCTACTACTTATTTTCTTCTTTTCTTCTTCTCCTCCCCCCCTCCTCCTCCTCCTCCTCCCTCCTCCCCCCTCCTCCTCCTCCCTCCCTCCTCCCTCCTCCTCCTCCTCCTCCTCCTCCTCCCTCCTCCCCCCTCCTCCTTCCCCTCTCCCCCCTCTTCCTCCCCCTCTTCCTCCTTCTCCTCCTCCTCCTCCTCCTCTTCCTTCTTCCTCCTCCTCCTCCTTCTGGAACTTTCCCGAGGGTCGAGAACTCCAGCCTCGCGAGGGGACACTCCCGCCACTTGGCCGAGTCCACCTGGCTATGGTCGCGCTTCGCCGTCAATTAAGACTCTCTCTCTCTCTCTCTCTCTCTCTCTCTCCTCTCTCTCTCTCTCTCTTTCTCTTTCTCTTTCTCTCTCTCTCTCTCTCGCTCTCTCTCTCTCGCTCTCTCTCTCCCTCTCCCTCTCCCTCTCCCTCTCCCTCTCCCTCTCCCTCTCCCTCTGCCTCTCCCTCTCCCTCCCTCCCTCCCTCCCTCCCTCTCCCCCTCCTCCTCCATCTCCTCCCTCCCTCTCCCTCTCCTTCCATCCCTCCCTCATTCCCTCTACCAAGTCCTTCCCTCCCTTCCTTCATCTTCTCCCTCCCTTCCTTCATCTTCTCCCTCCCTCCCTCCATCTTCTCCCTCCCTCCCACCCACCCCCACCTCTCCCTCTCTTACATCATCCTCCAATCACCTGTTCCCACCTGTCTCTCATCTCCCCGTTTCACCCGATTCCCGAAAGTGAAGTGAAGTGCACACTGGTCGACGCCGATCAGCTGTTCGACGGGAGAGTGTTAACCGCAATCATGTTAGCAGTGAAAATGGCGTCGACTGCCACGCCCTCTGTGTCAGGAGTCAAACTTCTCTGATTTCGAGTTGAATAGTTTTTTGTTTTTGTTTTTTATCTCGTGTCTGTTTCTGTTTATTTTTGTGTGTTTGTATTTTGGTGATTAAGTAGGTTTTTTTCCTTTTTTATTCTTGTTTTTCTTTTCATATATATATAATATATATATACATAATATATATATATATAATATATATATAATATATATATGTATATATAATATATATATATAATATATTTTTTTTTCTCGTGTTTTCCTTTTTCATTCCACAACTTTTTTCGTCTCTTCATATATTTCTCATCTTTATCTATTTTTTTTTAAATGCATGTTTTCTACGTTCTTCCCACGTTGGCATTGTCTGGGAGCGACGCTGGCTGGCTGCAGGCGTAGAAATGTGCATAATCGGTCGTAACGAAGTGTGGCTTTTTGTTTCACACTTTCTCCTTCGCTCTCGTTTCTCGGTCTGCGGGGATGGCGCGGAGGAGCTGCACGTGGCCTGTGTACGCACGCACGCAGGCTTTTATATGGAGGTGTAGATACGGGTGTATATATATATATGTACGTGTGTGTGCGTACATACACGTAATACGTACATACATGTATACACACATATATGCATACACATACATGTATACACACATACATGCATACACACATATATGCATACACATACATGCATACACATACATGCATACACACACATACACGTCCTAACACACATACACATAGCAACACACACACACACACTAAAACACATACTAATACACGCATGCTAATACACACACACTTACAGGTATATGATACACTTACATATTCTCATAAAGCCCACATATTTTGTACAGTTAATCCCCGCATTTTATTTTATGAACTTAATAACAGGAAAACACATATTGCTTGAAGTGTAAACATGACTCAGACATGCAGCCGACGTACTTGCAGCTGTGACTTTTGGGATAATCCTATTTCACTTCTTTACAAGTCTGCGGTTGCTAAAAATAGGTCGCTGAAGCCATATTTTCGAGATCCCCCCCTCCCCTCTTCCTCTCCCCTCCCCCCTCTTTCCTCTCTTCTCCCTATCCCCTCCCTTCCCTCTGACTCTTTCTTCCCCCCTTCCATGTCCCCCTCTCCTCCCCCTTCCCTCAGTGCCCCCTCTCCTCCCCTTCTCACCTCATCCTATCACTCCCCCTCTCCTCTCCCCCTCCCTCTTTCACACTCTGTCTCTCCTCCCCCTCTCTCTCTCACCTCTTCTACCCCTTATCTCCCCTCTCCCTCTGTCTCTCCCCTCTTCTACCTCCTATCTCCCCTCTCCCCTCCCTGTGTCTCCCCTCTCCCTCTGCCTCTCCCCTCTCCCTCTGCCTCTCCCCTCTCCCTCTGCCTCTCCCCTCTCCCTCTCCCTCTGCCTCTCCCCTCTCCCTCTGCCTCTTCCCTCTCCCTCTCCCCTCTCCCTCTGTCTCCCCCCTCCCCCCTCTCCCCTCGTTCCATCACCGGCAGTCCAGTCGGTCGCCAGCAGCTCGTGATGTTGCCCGCCCGTGAGAGATCGCCCGCCCGCCCACCGCCGTTGAGAGGCTCGTTCGCCGCCCACCGTGGTTATTAGTGATCGGTCAGGTGGTGAGAGTGACGCGGCGGGAATCAGGGCGTCGGGTGCCACGTCGTCGAGTGCCACGGTCGCGTTCCTTGGGTGCCGAGAGAGAAAGAGAGAGGGAGAGAGGGAGGAACGCGTAAGGAATGGACCCCGGTGTTTGGGGTCCGTTTTTCTTCTCTTCCTTTAGTGGCTTTCTTCTCCTTCTTTTCCCCCTTTTTTTTTTTCTTCTCTTCTTCCATCTCATCCTCTTCCTCCATCTCCTCCTCCACCACCACAATCTCCCAACTAGGTCTCGCCGGCCCTCCCCTCCCCTCCCTCCCTCTTCCTCCCACCCCCTCCCCCCCACCCCTTCCTCCCCCCTCCCCCCTTCCCAACGCGTTCTCCAGACTCACGCCATTGCGAGGAAAGCAATTGACTTACTTTCTCCGAGATTGATGCTGGGGTTTTCTTACACGTTCTCCCTCGGAATGTGCGCGAACGGCAGCAGCGGACAGTTAGCCGGAAGTGGTTGTTTGTGCGTGTGCCGAGTAGTTTTGGGTTGGGGGGGGAGGGGAAGGGGAAGGGGTGTTTGTTGGGGTTTTGGTGGGAGGGGAAGGAGGGAGGGGGTGCTGGGTGGTGAAGGGGGGGGGGGGTTGTTGGGTTTTGGTGGGAGGGAAGGAGGGGGTGGTGGTGGTGGGGGTAAAGGAGGAGGCAGGGGGCTGTTGTATATTGGTCAGTAGATTGTTTTTTGGGGGGAAGTGTATTCGATTTTTTCTGGGGTTGTGGAGATGGTTAGTGGTTAAAGGCAAAAATAAGTGTGCTAGACGTCTAAGGTCTATATAGCACTATAGGAAAGTATATTAAAGGAGGGATGAAGGGTGATAGTTGCTATGCGTCAGCCATCTAGAGTGATCTTGAAAGGTTAAGATGGATAAAGAAACTGTGTGAATGGTGGGTGGGTTGTGAGAAAGTATTAGATTTTTTCTGGGTTGTGGAAATTCATTCGATTTTTGTAGTTGTGATATTTTTTTTTATTATGTTTACGAGATAGATTGGTTTCGCTTTTTATAGACGTGTGGTAATTGAACTTGCCGTTATTGTTGTTATAGAATGTTGCTAATGATGGTCCAGTAATTACTTTTGCTGTTAATGTACTGATGTTATATCTCGACGTACTAGTCATTTAACTGTTGCTGATAATCTCACTTATTACTTTTGCTGTTATTGTATTTTTTACTGTTATTGTATTTCGATGTATAGTTATTATTCGACCATTGGCGATAATGAACACAAGACAATAACAATAAATGAACGATGAATAATGCGTCATTTTCTCTCCTCCAGTCACCAAGCGCACAGTTACGTTCAGTTACACGATGTTTTATCACCTTCAGAACGGTTCGTCTAAGTAATGGCATTCTTTTGTGTACGATGCGTTGGTAGTATTTTCGAACCGACGATAATGCTTGTTGTTTACGCTGTGTTCCTGCTGTTGTTGTTGTTAAGCGTGGAGCATGAGGTAACGCTGGCCTTGTGTGTGTTTGTTTGTGGGGGGGAGGGAGTTGTGTTTTGTGTGTGTATAAGAGGGAGAGAGAAGGAGTGTGTGTGGGTGTGGGTTGTTGTGTGTGTGGGGGGGGGGGTTGTGTGTTTGTGTGTGTGTAAGAGAGAGAGGGAAAGAGTGTGTGTGTGTGTGTGTGTTTGTGGGGGAAGGGGGTTGTGTGTCTGTGTGTGTGTGTGTAAGATATTGAGAGAAAGAGTGTGTGTGTGTGTGTGTGTTTGTGGGGGGAGGGGGCTGTGTGTTTGTGAGTGTGTGTAAGAGAGAGAAAGAGTGAGTGTGTGTGTGAGAGAGAGAGTGAGAGTTCATCTTTGTGTTCGTGTGCGTGCGTGTGTGTGTGTGTCTGTGTGTGTGTCGAGGTATTGGTTTTGTGTGTGTGCGTGTGCATGTGTGTGTGTGTGTGTACGTGTACGTGTACGTGTACGTGTCGAGGTATGGATTTTCCCGATCTTCTGCGGAGATGAAAGCCCGTTTTTTTTTGTGCTTTGTGGCTGGGAGGAGAATCGCATGACGGTCATGCAGATAGAAAGTGCGGATGGGTGTGATAGGTATGTCGGTAGATAGATAGATGGGTGGATGGATGGATATGTAGGTAGGTTGATAAATAGGTGAATAGGTGGATAGATGGATAGATCTGCAAGTAGGTTGATGGATAGATAGATGGGTGGGTGAGTGGGTGGATAGATAGATATGTAGGTAGGATGATGGATAGATGGACGGGTGGGTAATTGGATGGATAGTTAGATATGTAGGTAGGATGATGGATAGATGGGTGGATAGATAGATATGTATGTAGGATGATGGATAGATGAGTGGATGGGTGGATAGATAGATATGTAGGTAGGATGATGGATAGATGTGGTTGGGTGCATTTGAGTGGATAGTTAAGTAAGACAAACAAGCTCTTTCACTCGTCGAGACATTCTGTAGATAGGCCTATGTGATAAGAATATTGATATTTATAGTATAATTCTCATAGACGTTATGTGAAAAGACATCGATATATATATACTGTAATTCTTATAGATCTTCTGGGAAAATTTATATTGACAGTTGCAATGCTCGTGATCTCTGTACATTGGTATAGAGTACGACGGAGGTATTACACGTACACACTCTTTTTGTACTGTGCCCGAAGGTCGTGGTTGGAACAGGAAGTGCTCGTTGTAGCAGAAGGGGTGACCACTGCCGCTGTGTTTAGCTCTCGTTGATAATTAGAGTGGTTGCAAAAAAAAATGTGTTGAGTGAGATTGCACTCAAGACATGCGGGAAGTACAGTGGGGGGGGAGGGGGGGAGTGTGTGTGTGTGTGTGTGTGTGTGTGTGTGTGTGTGTGTGTGTGTGTGTGTGTGTGTGTGTGTGTGAGCGTGCATGTGTAGGTATGTGCGCGCGCGTGTGTGTGTGTGTCTGTCTGTGTCTGTGTATGTTTGTATGTGTGTCGCGCGCGTATATGTGCGTGAGCGCGCATGTACAGGCATGTGCGTGTGTGTATTCGTTTCACTGAACACGTGCATCTTAGATATCCACAAAGCAATTAAAATAAATATACAAGGAACTTGCGAACGCGCTCATTATCCTTGAATCCCGACCGCCGTGGCCTCGCTGTGTCGGGACGAGCGTGAATACGGCGTCGGTTCGGGTGCGGTGACGACAGGGGACTCGGCGTGCAGGAAAGGGTCTCTGAGCGAAGGGTTTGGGGCGGGAGGTTTCGGAATGGGGGGGAGTGGGGGGGAGGGCGAGAGGTTGGTTTGTTGTTTACTGATTCGTTTTTATGGGGTGGGATTATTGTCATGCGCGGGAATAGTCGTGGTCATGATCATAATTAATTCTCTCTTTTTCTTTATCTATCTTTTATCTATCTCTCGTTTTATCTATCTATCTTTAATCTCTCTCACTCTCTTTTAAGTTACATGTTTATTTATTTACTGACGTTAGGTATTTCGGCTTTGAGAAAGTCCTAATCGCATCCTCTTCCCCCGCAGGATGCAGAAGGAGTCTGTGATCGAGAGGGAGATCCGCCTGGCCAGGGAGCGGGAGGAGGCGTACCGCAGGGAGAAGGGCCTCGCCAACGCCCCCGTCAGCGCCGCCCCCAGCCGCCCCGCCGCACAGCCCGCCGTCGCCCGCCCATCCCCGGTGGTGACGGATCCTCGCAGGGGCGTCCAGCGCATCGCCACCAACAGGATCCAGCAGGAGATCCAGGAGACGAGCCAGAAGGAGAAGGAGCTCAGGGATGCTGGCAAGATCCTGACCATGTCTGAGGAGACCGTCGATGCCAAGGTGAGGGGCGTGGTCTAGGGTCTTTGGGTGGGCGGGTGGTCTTCGAAATATAGGGTCTTGTGTGGTTATATTTGTGTTGTGCATTTTCGTGTATTTTCGTAATTCATGTGGCCTTCATAGTGCATTTATGGTTTAGGTATAAAGAGAAATTGCACTTCCATATGACTTTTTGATTTTAAAAAATGTTTTAGGATGTTTTTTTTCGTGTTAGGGTGTAGTTCTTTTTCCCTTCGAGTACGAGAATTTGACGTGATTTCATTTTGGTTTCAAAAAGCTAACACGCGGATTTGGTGAGAAATACATTTTATTCGAAAGGCCAGTCAAAGCTAGAAGGAAAAAGTTTGCAAAGAAGGAACAGGTGATTCCAAAAGTTGACGTCACGGTAAGGAACAGTCAGAGTAGTTTAGTGGAGCAGAAATAATTAATATTACCTTTATTGATGCTTGTTTGTATGCTTGGCCTTTCCTGTTGAAAGAGTCGTCATTTATTTCCAGAGTTTGTTTTTTTATGGCAACGTAAATTATTTGATTGCGATCAAAGATATGTAGGTTGTATTTTTTTTATTGTGATGTATTTCTTGTTTTGAGTTTTGCGCTAATATGTTACGTTATTTCGGTATATATTGTTTTCGTCCTGGGATCGGGTGGTCCCCCAGATGGCCCTAGCATGAGCCGCTAATAGAGCTCTTGCTTGAACTTACACTAAGGAACCAAATAGCTTGTATAGCCTCGTACTTTGAGCAGCGCCCTAAGCGTGATGTAAAGTGATATGTTGTAGTGCGCAGAGGGCCTTCCTTCTCCTCCTTTCCCGCCCGTAAGGAGCTCGCAGCTAAGCCTCCCGTTCCTCCTGCCAGGTGACCCGTATGTCAGACTTCACGGAGGCGAGCGAGAGCCCCCGCCTCCGCCCCTCCTCCTCCAGCAGACCCGCAGGCTTCAGCACGCCCGTGACGAAGCGCAGCCCCTCCCCCCGCAGCCCCTCCTCCCCCGTGCCCAACTTCACCCCCTCCCCCGCCAGGGGCCTGACCAAGAGCCTCTCCACCACCAACCTGGCCAGCCCCACCGCCGCCGCCACCATGCGGGCGCCGAAGGGCCTCATGCAGAAGTTCATCGCCTCCCGCGGCAAGATGACCGCCTCGGCCTTCTCCTCCCCTCCCCCCGCCCTCACCCACGTGGCATCCACATCCCGGGGCGTCCCCACCAGACCCATGAGAGTGGAACCAAAGGTACAGTCTCCGCTCGGCGCTCGTTTTGTTGGCAGAAGGCGTGGCCGACGGTGCCCTGCGTCCAACGGCATGCTCCTCCCCCGCGGCGGTTGTGATGCCCAGTAGACGCTAGGTGCTTGAACGCCACCTCTGACCTATGTTTTTTAACTAGATCTTACACCATCTAATTACTACTAAGACTTTGATTCTTTATATAACAATGCACTTTAACGAATTCAGAAGCTAAGAATGAATAAAGATCCACTCTCACATCACTTCATAAAGAACCAAATCGTCAATACAGATCCACTTCGACATGCTATAAAACACCAACCTATTTACGAACACGGCCTTAACCTCTTCCCGTCCGCTTCCAGACTGCAGTTGTACAGCGGGAGACGCTCGCGAGGATGAGGACAGAGCCAGCAGCCGTCGTGGATGAGCCACTCAGACAGCAGAACAACCAGGTTTACCGCCGGACCCACTGCACGGCGGAGGAGAAGATCCAGTCTGAGCTGAAGGAGATGCAGATGAGAGAGGAGGAGTTGAGGTGAGTGCTCATTCGTAAGCCATAAGGAGTACAGGACACTATGGTTGCATTAGATAACGGAGTATTATTTTGAGTACGTCTATAAACTGTGGTTACATTAGATAACCCGAGTATTTCTTGCGTATTTCTATGACTAATTGTGTGTTTTAAGGATTTTTTTTCATATAGAATTAAATGTGTGATAGAAAACAGTTGACGGACAGTATATGGTCCGAAATATTTTGCATTATTTCCGATATCCATTCTTCCTCGCCTTTTTCATATTCCTTCTTCGTCACCTCCCATTCTTATTCTCGCATTTTTTTCACTCTTCACAATCCCTAAAACTCAAACAAACCCCTTATCTTCAGGCGTCTGAGGGCCCGCCAGCTCGCGCAGTCCCAGCCCAACCTCGCGGGTCTCGGAGCTGACGACCTCGAGGACACCGACCCCCAGGACCACGCCCACATGTACACGCACGAGGTCAATGGTCTTCGTTCGGTCCTTTCCAATCCTAATCTTCTAGAGGACGAGCCAGAGCAGACACAGGTTGGTATTGGGAGGGGGTGGGAAGATTGGGAAGAGATTAGGTGGGTGGGTGGGTGGGGAGGTATTAGTGGGTAAGAAATGAAGTGTAAAAGCGAAGGGATATATAAGGTATAGGATCAAATGATATTAATGTGGATGTGTAGGGTATGAGTTGAAAAAATAGGGAACGTATGCGAGTTCATGTATAACATACGGGATAAAAAATACGCGAGGTTTAAGTTGAAAACAATAAAAGGAGCAGTGCAAAAATAACACAGATAAGAGAAAGGAAAATAAAAACAATTGTAGATTATTTGAAATATAAACGAAACAATTTATGTACGAAATAACTTGCATGAACTAATTAGGTTCGGGAAATGCCAGTAGATCTTTTCATATTATTTTACCAAAAATTCTCTCTTAGTTTGTCTTCGATAATTTGTAGTATTTCTTGTTTGAATTTAGCACATTTGAGAATAATTAATGCAAATCTATCGCACTCGTGGTACCAAACAGTTTGTGGATGTGGCTGGAGACCGAATTATTTGGGTGTAAAAGGTGAGGGTCACACAGCATTAGTTTGGGAAGAAATTTATGTTGCAGTGATTGTACTGTTGATGCTGATGCTATAGAATGGCGTATTTGATATGTAGAAGGGTTGAACTGAATGGCATTAATGTTGTATTCATTTTCTCGTATATTTTGGTGATGTAGAACTGTAGTAATATTCAAAATGCCTTTTTAAAATGTATTATTCGGTAATGTTATATTCATTTTAGGTGTATGCTTTGGTAATATAGAAATGTATTTAATAGTTGTGAGGGCTCAATATTTTGTTCAAACGTATTTTGTAGAAACTGTAAACGTAATGAATTGTTTGAATTTATCCATAAAGATGGTTAAATGACTGGCTACTATTTATCGTTATCTTTGACAGTACTTTACTTCAAGTTCACCTAAAGTGTCGTTGATAAGTAAAGTAATGATTAGATAAATTGCATTGGAATATCGTTTACGGAACAAGATATATGCATACCAGTCATCTAGATGCTGCGTTATTTAAAACACAATCACGGGATAACAAACACACTAGAAGAGATTCACGTTTTGTTTTTCTTTCCCTCTTTAAATTTCACATCTGTTTTCTTACCTTCATGATGGCAGCCAGGTTGTTCATGTAGAGTCACGAATTTAGGGGGGAAATTACACTTTTTCTTTACTTACGAATAAACTTTTTCCCCCTCACAAGCCTCGGACATAACACTTTCTTGTTTACTTACGAATATTGTTTTTTTTCCCACAGGCCTCGGACAAGATGGTGAGGAGGCGCAGCGCCCTGATTGCCCAGTGGGAGAACCGAATCCAGCAGACCAGTGATACCTGAGCCCACCTCCCAGGTGCGTGTGCTGTTCGGAAGGAGGGGAAAGTTTGTTAGGGTGATAGGTAGGAAGGGGTGTGGGTAGGGTGTGTGTGGGTGTGGGTGGGTGTGGGTGTGCGTGGGTGTGGGTGTGCGTGCGTGTGGGTGTGCGTGCGTGTGGGTGTTTTCGTGTGTCTGCCTGTCCGTCTCTCTGAATGTCTATATATGTCTGCTGTATATATATCAGCCTACCTGTGTTTCTGTCCGTGCGTTTGGTGATATAATTGATATAAATTCTATTTGTTTATTACCTAGTATTTATTACGTGCAGAATCGTCAAACAAAATATTGATGAGTAATTTCCTCTCTCTCTCTCTTTGCAGAAAGCATTTGGTGCTTGTCTCAGCAAGTTAAGCCATATGCAGACAGCCGGCCAGCTTGTCCTTGGCAGCCATAAGAGCAGCCAATTCAGCACTACACAGCTTATTTGACTCCTTATCGTACATTTGTCAGAAAGGCCTTACCTTGCTGTTGAATTCCTAAGATATTTAGGCCTCGATATATATACATATATATATATTTTTATTTAATTGCTGCCAGGGTAGTAAATTGTTATATAGTACATACAGACTGTTAAGCATGTTGCTCGGCTGCTGTGGCCATTCTTGTGATTATAGTGTGATATAGTATTCTTTAATGTATAAGTAAACTGCTTTCTACTATGATAACCTCAGCTAGCAGGGGGGGTGGGAAAGGGTGATTAATTAGATAGGTATCAAGACCCAGTCATGGTACAGGAGCGAGTGCCACCCACTGTAATTTCTTGGCTTCTGTGAAGGATATATACATCCCAGATTACAGTGCTTCCTATTAAATAAAACTGTAATTATTTACCGTACATGGCATAAGTGTGCTTTCTAGTTGTGGACACGAGCCACAGGTAGAATAATAATTTATGTGACAGGACTAGGGAGCCTTTCTAGTGTTTTTTGTACATATGTAGAATATGCAATATGTTATATTTAGTACTTAATCCTATAGAAGCATATACTTTATGCTGAATGAGCTGCATAATTTAATTGTTGAATAATAACCCTTTGTATGTTATTTTAGGAATAACGTAGATTAAGGTGGACATATTACCTTATGGCAAGTCTGCAGGCAGGATGATCACGTGGCTGCCTTAAGCCTAGCTGTATCTCTTTGCACAAATAAAAGCTTATAACTAAAGACGTAGTTTGTTGATTCCTGTGAAAGAAAAGAAAAGAAAACAGGTTATACCTAAAAGCGTTCTGTGTTGATTCCTGTGAAAAGAAAAGAAAACGTATGTTATCGTTTTCGGTCAAAAATCATATTTTATCAACAAGAGTACTTCACCGACTTAAGAATTACGATGTATGAATTGATACGAGAATACAAGGTGAGTACTTCACCGAGTTAAGAATTACGATGCATGAATTGATATGAGAATACAAGGTTTATAAAGTATCATAAGTACATTTCTTGTGTAGCAAGCTGTATGGAACGTGTAACATGCTCTATGGAAGTCAATAGAAAATGATTATGCTAAAATGCAATACCATGTAGAATATGGAATTAGCCACACACCCACGCACAATCTCATGCATACATAGTGGGCTATCTCAGCGTCGGATCCAGGGGGAGCGTATGGCCCCCCTACTTATTTTTTTCATTTATTTATTTGTGTGTGTGTGTGTGTGTGTATGTGTGTGCCTGTGTGTGTGTGTGTGCCTGTGTGTCTGTGTGTGTCTGTGTGCCTGTGTGTGTCTGTGTGTGTGCATGTGTGTGTGCATGTGTGCGTGTGTGTGTGTGTGCATGTGTGTGTGCATGTGTGTGTGTGCATGTGCGTGTGTGCATGTGTGTGGGTGTGCGTGCGTGCGTGCGTGTGCGCACACACTATTTTTGTTCTTGCCTATTTTCCCTGTATGCACACTAGGAATAGGTCTATGAATACCTGAGCACTCGACAAAAGTATGGACGAGAAATATGTTAACATATTCCCCTGCATGGTGGTGGCTTTCACATACCCATGCCCCCTCTTTCTGAATCCGACCCTATGTCTTACAACAAATATATGATGCCTTACAGTATTACTACATTATTGCAAATTACATTAATCATGCAATATGATCTTTCTAATTATATCAACTATAAAATGTGGGCAATGAAGGAATGATAAACACAAAATTATCATCATCATATGATATGCAAAATTTACACACACTGAAGCTTATCTGGACTGTCACGTGACTTGTTTCAAATTGAAGCACCTTTTTGTGATTCGTGAAAGAGAATATTATGAAATTACATTATACCGTAAAGGAGATTTGTATAGAAAAGGAAGAAACAGCTTTTTTTCATTTTGACTGAGAAACGACGATGCAGAAATTACTTTAATGTGGTGAAAATATCTAGATTCTACACAGGTAAATTACTAATCTTTCCAAGGAGAATCACATACAAGCCGAAACGATTTTCAAATAATCTATTAAGATCGTCTAGATCTACTTATGATAAGGGATTATTGAACTGCCCAAGCAATGAGATTTAACAATAACGTAAATTAATGACGACTGTACCATGATAACCAAGCAATAACTTGCAATAAGCAATAAGCAAAACAGTTTCGAAATTCACCTGGATTTCACTTTAAGAGACAGAGTGAAAAAAATATGAAATCTACTGTTCTGCGCTGCAATCTTTTTTGGCTTCGGTGACACTTAGTCAAGTTTTCGCTAAAGGTTTTGCTGATAGGATTTCCTGGGTTTAGACAGCGAGTGCGTGCGGGAGTGACATCCGCTGCTGTAATAAACACCTTCCACTTTTTTCTTCTTTTTATGAGATTTTATCAGAGAATAAACAGAAAAGATGATGAAAAATGGTGTATGGTAAAAAATATATATTATTGATTCACGTTTTGACTTTATATTATTTACGTAATAACAACAGACCGTATGTAAGATGTCGCCTCAAAAATGGAACACGCTTCTTTGTCTCTGATATCACTGGTGTTTCCCGTAGTCCACATCCTGTTTGTCTATTGGTGAAAAAAACACAATACAATCTATAATTACAACCGATAAAACAACAGCAAGATTGATGAAATTTAGAATAGAGTAAATACGATAATGGAATATAAGTAAAGTGCATCCGTGGACTGGGAAAAGCAGATAGAATGAGGTACTGGGAGACGTACTATTGATGCCCGGATGTGTGTCCTGTACAGATGCCGCTGTCAAGGTAGTTTGTCTGAGAGTGTTTAGTACGCGTGAAGGCTTTGTCTGTGCGAGGCCAGATGTTAAGGCTCTGCATTTCGATCGCAGAAAATAGTGATGGGATAAATGTGACCGAATTCAATGAGAAGTTTAAAGATTTCTTGGGGGGAAATACGCAACGGAAATGGCATTGGAGAGGCTTTGGGTATCGTCTTTATTACTTATCGTGACCACGGCGACAGGTAAGATTTTGGTGGTTTTGATAACACATTATTTAAAGATAATTTACGAATCACAATTGCATAATAAAATTCAGCTTAAATCGTACAAGTTATCTCCCAGTATCTGAGAGCTAGAAGATACACACAACCACATAAAAAGGCATTTGAATATATTTTGAAATTATCTTAATTCACAGATCCCCATCGTGAAAACACAGATAGACCTAAGTTATATCTCACATAGTGATCTAGCGTATAACTATAACCCTTATGCAGACATTGGCGTGCAACAAATACCTAATTCTATCGACTTATCTCACCTTTATCCTAGCATGGAACTTGAAAAGTCTTCCGGAACCACAGTCCAGCGCATGCTTGGCCCACGAACTGAACGAAATTGAGGATGTAAGGTTATGCGACCCCGACAACACTCTGCCCTACCCTCATAGTTCGTATTTCATTGTGTTTTGTGTATGTCGTGTATTTGAGTTGTTTCCAGGGACATGAAGAAGTAAGAGGTGGAATCTGAGCACTTTGTTGATGAATTAGAGGTCAAGATCTCCTAAAAATATATGTAAATAAACAATATAGGCTTGTACTCCTCACTCACTGCCGGTGAATGCCCACCCTTGTTCGGCAATTAAAGAAAACTGCCCACTTTGTCCACAAATTAGATACTTTTCTCTGTAACAATCAATCGTCACGTCCCTCTTTATTGTTTTGGTTTTATTCATGTGTTATCAACGTATTATTCACACAATACCATATCGTATTGTAACGAAAGAAACCTGAAAGTGAGTTTTAAAACCAAAAATGGAATAAACAAAAACCTCTACAATATCTGCACGGGATTTTCCAGATCTCTAGTACCTGTTTATTCATTTACATCCGAATATATCATAGCCATCGTTGCAACAAGGGCATTTGAAGTAGTAATACATTTGATGACATCTTTCAGAAGTCATGACAGCTGAACTCTTGACGATGTGTGAAGAAGACGGACCTGAAGGAGTAGCAGTATTTTTATTGCTGATTGATACACTTCCTTCTCGTGGTATGGTTGCTTGTAAATACTGTAGCTGCCAGAATTTATTGAATACATTAATACATTATGATAGATATGCGTATGTGTGTCTTTATGTATAATCTTATGTTGTGTGTATATATAGATGCAATATGTGTGTGGATATGTGTGTGCGTGTGTGTAAGCATATAAGGTACTCTTAGTTTGTAAAATTACACTTCACTTATAGAGTAGATTTTTACACACCGAGAAATACTGATCACCTATTGTATCTCATTTTGCGATACAATATACTCTCCTACTCATTATTTTAATGTGTGGGTAAGTATATGTGTTTATACAACTGGATCTCATTTCTTTGCCCCGTAGAGTCTCTGAATAATGCAGTGACGAGTATATTATTTGTCCCCACCTCGGCTACTGACTTACCGAGATAAATTTCATATATAGCCTCTCTCTTAGTCCCCTTCTCTATCTCTATATGCTCCCTTCTATGCTGACGAGACAGCTCTCTCGCTCTCGCTCTCGCTCTCGCTCTCGCTCTCGCTCTCGCTCTCGCTCTCGCTCTCGCTCTCGCTCTCGCTCTCTCTTTCGCTCTCTCTACATTCTCTCCATTTCTTATCCAGATACACAGCCCAACGAAAACCAAGGAGCAACGGACCCAGTCGACCGTTTGATGAAGAAAGCCGCCAGGTTCTACAACTTAACAACACAGGAGTCTGCTGTCCTTATGCTAGCTGTCCAGAATCCATTGCAGGTGAATATCCAATCTTTTAGATGTCTTTTAACACTACGTAATCACTTTAGATATCGGGCTTTGTGTATCAAAAGATTATTCAAACGTATATGTAAAATAATAGCCTGCGTGTAGATTAGGTTCCACGTATTAAGGTTATTAATCAGCTATGTAAAACAACGGCCTATATATATTTTTTTTGTTGTTGTTGTTGTTGTTGTAGGTGAAGATATGGAGAAGTGAAACCCTACTTGCCAAGATGCCCGAAGCAACACTGGAAAATGCAAAGATAAATGCGACACAATCATATGCAAGTTATAAGAACTTCCCTTCTGCAGTTAATGTGTTTGTCGTGGAGCTGTGTAAGGTTAGTAAGAAAATGTTTATTTCGTCTGAATTTTCGTTGACTTTGTTCCATTTTTTATTTGTGCGTGTGTGTGTGAGAGAGAGAGAGAGAGAGAGAGAGAGAGAGAGAGAGAGAGAGAGAGAGAGAGAGAGAGAGAGAGAGAGAGAGAGAGAGAGAGAGAGAGAGAGAGACGTTGCAGTATATATTACTGAAAACACCAATACACGTCTACTATTTGTTCCCCGTTCTTCTGCAGAGTCTCAAGGATGATGAGAAAACCAGAAATTGGGGAGCCACAGATGTTTTATTGATCGCCTTTGTTGCATTCTACATCATCATTGTAATCACTCTGAGTAAGTTGAAGTATTGGTTATATTAATGAAAAAGCTTACAGGAAACAACCGCCGTATACGTGGATGGTGTATATATCATATTTATACATATATACGTTCCAAAGTGCGTTCCATCATCATATTCATGTACCTCTATTATCTTAACATACGCGTACTTCTACCCTCCAAAACTAATAATGAAGGAATAAATCATTACATACACAAAATCAAAAATAAACCAAGACACCCACTAAGCTTGTAACCCCATTTCCACAGCCGTTCTGATGGTCCGAGCCTTCCGAACGCGTCAGTTGGGCACCGCGAACGAAGCCGGCGACCTGCGCAGTGTTCCCGGACGCCACCTGCAGCAGAACCCTCTTTCCCTCGAACTACACGAGTACGGTGCCATGGCGACGTACACTTCAACGGGACATATCTTACTGAGCACTACGGATGTCGCCGCTGTTAACACGGCCTGTGCATCCACCGAACATCTCTTAGATACTTAGGTCGTGTAGAAGTTGATTAAGGAGTTGAAGGTTGAGACATTCGTGCCGTCTTTTCCAACGATTATGGCAAACGCGACACCTCGCGCGCGGCACGAATCGAGCAGATGGTTAACATTTCTAGTTGCCAGATGCATTCCTTTGGATAATTCATGCATGTTTGTATTTATAATAGATATCTATAAAACAGCACAACCCACCATAAGATAGATAGATATAAAGCCATCAAAGATATATTCCAAATTACTCAGTACCAGTTGAAAAAATAACAGTAAAACAAGAAATGGGCGGAGCTTAACAAGTATCTCCCCTCCGAAAAGATGGCACTTGTTTTGCGTACAGGGCTTATATTATGGATTTTATGGTTGACTGGTATGCGCGTGTAGAATCATTGCTATTTCGATCAGTGGGAAAATGTAATGAATGTAAGATGTATGTAAAATTTACGTATTCTGTACTGTAAGGTATGATAAAAGTGTATTTTTTGAAAGATGGTACTGTGCAGGAAAGTATATTGTTTAGATACTGTACATATTTTGGAATAGTAAAGTAAAACGTTGGTTTACTTGCAGGGTTTGTACGGTTCCTGAATAATCAGAAAATAATGGAAATTGAAATTTCCAGACGGAGTATGATGGAATTTTGTTTTCAAGTCAAGAAAATCAGGGGAATTAAGTTTCTTGTTTCTCATAAAAAATAAGTCTCACTTAAGTGTCATTATTTTTTTCAATTTATATTCAGAAAAAGTCTTCATAAAGAAATCATAACACACGGAAGATTGAGGTAACTGAATTAAAAATTGAAAAATTTCATAGCCTACATTGATACATGCTGATCCACTATAAATGACTAATCACTGAAGTGTCAATAAAACACTTTCTCAGATCATTACTTAATTTTTTTATTTTGGACAACAGCAATTTTCAATGACAGTCACTGTATGCCTCAGATGTTCTAGGAAAATTGTGGTGTCATGGAAAAATGCCAAAATCTCACTGGAGTCATGGAATTTTGATACCAAAGAGTGTACAAACCCTGTACTCGGGTAAATACCGTATGGTAAGAATATAATTAAAAATTACTACATATTACCACACCTTTACTTTCATATATTTATTACAAATGCATGTAACTGTATACATATATTGATTATAATAGCATGTAACAATACAAGCTGTAACTGATATAACAAGGAACATGCTGTACCAGTAAAGGCCGTGTCACACTAGCACTTTTTCCGTCAATTTTTTTACAATTTTGTTTAACATAAATACAAATATTCTCGAATATAGCTCTTGGTTTGACTATGCTTGGCTGAGAAAGTTGACGGAAAGCTTTTCAGACGGAAACGATCATTATCGTCTGAATCGACAATTCACTCAAAAATTGACAAAATTTCAGAAAATTGTCAAAAATTGACGGAAAAAGTGCTAATGTGACAGCACCTTTATCTTGGTATTACAAGTCATAATTACCGCAAATGCTAGTTATACGACACTAGGGCCATGA
>NC_091578.1:30963491-30973491 GCF_042767895.1 Penaeus vannamei | reverse complement strand
TTTAAGAACTTTCAAAAACAAAGTATTTTACAGTATCTACAATTGTTGCCCTTACTTAAATTCCTAACAAATTCAGAACACAGCTATAAAATGCTCTAGTTTATCTCAACTTGCATTAAGACCACAAATGCTCCTTTTACAGTCTTTCAGAATTATTTTTGTCGATGCAAATACTGTCATTTCACTTACAGTAATTTTTTATAATAACAAAGAATCTTAAAACTTCTTTCTATCTTTAATGCTTCTCTGAATTCATATAATCCATTTCTGATAATCTTATGGCAGTGAATAAAGTCAACTTACAAAGTAAGCTAAAATGAAAATGGAATGCTGAATGAGTTCCATGTAAACAAGGATGAGGCACTAAGGGTTCTGTGAAAGCACTAATCAAGAAATACAATACAAATACATAAATGAAACATATATACATACATAAATACTTACACACAACCACATGCTCAGAGGATCCTCCTTGTACACTCACATGAGTATAACCAATATTCAATCTCGTCCAGAACCAGTAGTGCAACACATAAACCTTACACAGGAGGCTCTTATTCTCATAAGGGCAGGTGGGTGGGTGGTTCCCACTGGAAGTCTTATACAAGGTGGTTGCCAAGAGCTATAAACCCATCCATCCAGACCCTATAGCTCCTTCCTATCCTAATGGCTTTTTCTTGTGAATGAGTGGCTCCTCCTTTCACCCAATCGCCCTCTATACCCGCTCGAAGGTTCCAGATTACAATGCCTAGAATCAATCCCCTCTTCCCTTATGACCCCCTCCTCTCCTTTCATGTGGTCGTTTCCCAGCGTGGCTGTGCTACTCATGACATTTTCTTGCTATATACTGTGTTATATAAAAAGACAAATACATGATTAATCATTCATGATGAATATGTTTTTATGTTTTATTTACATATTTCAGTGTTTTCCTCAGTGTTTTTCCATATTAATATAAAAGTCTAATTCTGAATTAAACAAATATGAGACAAGAAAATAAGAAACATGCAACACAGAAGATAGCCTATGCACATGATGTTTAACCCCACATACCCTCCCACCCACAGCCACACACACTTTTGCTTAATGCACATGGGTAGGCTCAATATATGAACAGCCAATGTGATAGGACTCCCCTGGTTGCAATAGACTGGGAATCATCAATGTAAAAAGACCAGATTTTCAAATAGAAAGAAAGAAAGAATGCAGGAAAAAAGAGGGTAAAGAGAGAAAGAGAGAGAGAAAAAAAAATTGTTAATTCAGTTACATTCACTAGGGCAAAGTAACAAGTAAACTAAACATGAAAACATGGAGAGCCGGATTTTGTTGGCAATGGAGACCCTTTACAGAGAGAAAGAAAAGGGGAACAAAAACAAGAAAAGCCAATTTAGGATAAGGCTTTTCCTTTTTTCTTGTACTTTTTATTGTCTTTGCTAAGATGAATCTGCTACTACCAATACATATAATAATAATAAAAAAAATATTTGTTTCTAAATAAAGTGCTATTCATTAAATTAACATCTGCACTGCTCTTGATAAAAGCATTTAGACATTCTGTTTCAAACCCAAATATCTAGGAAAAACTTGCAACTGAAAATCTAATGAACTGTTTAAAATGCTGTGTATTCCTGATTCTCAAATTTTTCAAATATAATGAGTGTCTACGTATTGCATGTCTTTACATACCACACCTTTAACCCATTGCCGCCGGGCAGCACGTACGTACATGCCATGGCTGTTGTGGGCCAAACGCCGGGGGCATTATGTCATGCCCATTCCCGCGCTACTGGCTCGTCGGACAGAGGTTGTTTTTCTCCGGTAGTAGCAGCTTCATTTATATGGTAAAGATTTTAGGCAATGGCACGTAAAGTGAAGGTAAACCTTCAAAATTTTAATATTTTTATAAATTTTAGCAAAATAAAAGCTTTTAGGTGCTATATGTCGCTCGCAAACTACCGATCGAGCCAGGCGCAAACGGGAAACTGCCGGTGCGCGCCAACAAGCCCGTGCATACGTAAACTTGCCAAAATTTTTACCCCTCGGTGATGGGTTAAGAGGTTTCCAAGCAGGAAATATCCTCACCTATTTTTTTCAATCTTCCCTTTTTTAATATATACCTTTTTTGTGTAATATTTACATGCTGATAAAAAAAATAAAAAAAAATGTATATCCTTGTATAAATGATTATTGATGTGGCCATGTTTTTTATTCTTTAATTTGGCGTGTTTCCTGAAAAAATATCTCACCTGAAACTTTAAAATCAGCCTCCCAACATAAAAATAAAATCATACAAAAAAAGAAAATAATGAAAAAAAATAATAATAATAAAACAAATAAATAAATAAAAAGAAAAATAAATAAATGTACATTCACTTTATCTTTCCCATGGCAAACTTAGTCATCTGAATTCCATCTGAAATCAAGCTATTCCCAACTAAGTGGGCAAGGGGGGATAATAAAAAATAAAATCAAAGCAAAACGCAACAAAAAATTATCATAACTATGCCTCTAACTGGTTTGCAACTAAAGAAAAACTAAATAAATATAACCCTATCAAAATCTTTATCAAGACCATCCCACATGAGGAGAGAAGTTCAATGAACCTTGCAAATTTTCTTATATATTTTTGACATCATTTGTGTCAATACTGACAGTTCAATTAATTATAGAAAAAAATCCTTATTTACAGATGCATATTATTGTTCTGTGATAAAATGAGCAAAAATAAGCTTACAAAATGACCAAAAACATATTAGAAAAATAACAAATAAAAGTTTACCCAGTTAGCTGGAAGTCATATTTCAGAACCAATACCGTTCCAACCACGGATTTCGATTGCCTCTCCATTTATACAACTAAAATCTGAAGTGGCAAATCTATTGAATTTTTCTAAGCAAACAAGCTCATTTGTGGAAATGAATCTTATTTTGAAGCAAATTATCTCATTGTGGATGATTCCTTAGATGGTATTCAAACCCATTTTATAATTCAATGCTCATTCACCTGAATTTCCCTCTCAACATGGGATGGTCCCTTTAACATTTCTTAACATCATGTCTTTTTTTGGAACAACTATATTGTACTTTAAATTGATAACTTTTCTTGGAATTTAAAAAGTAACAGAAAATTACACAAACCTACAGCAAAAAAAACAAACAGAATTTCAATTTTATAGTATCACTTTTTTGCTTTAGCTGTGTAATAATTCTGAAGACTTACCTCTGATACACACAATGATTCCTTATGGCTTAAAAGTATATCTGATGATTTCTACGACCATGTCTGGTGCGTTCACTACTGCGTTGTGGTGAAAAATTGGTTCTTTCCATTTCCATGTCTTCTTTTCTCCAATACTTGCTTTGCTCCCTCAAGAAGTCATCCAACTCTTCTGAAAGTCTCCGTTCTTGCAGCCTCCGAAGCCTGCTTTCCGTCTCTTTGGTTTCTTGCTCAAGGACCTTCAGCCTCCTCTCCACTTTCTGTTCTCGGAGACGCAGCAAGTGTATGCGTAAATCTTCTTCACGTTGCTCTTCTTCCTTCCTTTGATCCTCTGACATATACCGGTCAGGTCCTCCATGGTTGTGAATGGGAGAAGGATCATTCATTCTTGGTGAGTAATCATCCTGGAAATTCTCATGAGCATCTGCCGCATGCCCAGAAAATCTATGGAACCTTGACGGGGGTACAGGCTCCACGGAACCATCTTGTGAATGTGAACCTGTTGAGTATTTTTTTTGTTTAGATTATGTTCCAGTAGTCTTCCTATTCATTCAAATGGGAAAAAGTCCATGTAACCCTCTTAACCAATATGTATGTATATGCATGTATACAACTAAATATTGTAAACATTTTCTTGAAATTTTAATTATTCCTTGAAAATAAACAATCATTCTGCTTTATATCTACACTGACTAGAATGCACTTTTTTTTTCAAAAGCTAATGTTTTCATACTGTGGAGAATAAGGAAGGCAAAAAGGAAAAGATGAAGAGAGATAAAAAAGAGAGGAAGGAGACTGAAGAAATACATTCAATCATAAAAGAAAAAGAGAGTAGTAGACAAATACAATACATCAATATACATTACAACTGAAATACATAGTCTACCTAACAAACACAAACTTCTACAGATATTAAAAAGGACACAAAATTGACAGCCTATTACATCCCTCAAAGACAGCGGACTCAAAAAAGTTCCTATATAATGTGTTACTTCCTATCATGCTGTGATGAAAATAAATGGTAATTCATGATTTACCAAAGGGCCTGCATGGCACGTATGTATGCCAGATGTTATAATGGCAACCAATATTACATAATGGGTAACTGATTAAACGTCAGTAGAACACAAGGACAATGAAACTTTTAAGGCAACTGTACAATCAACAGGTTTGTTATTAAAAATCTTAACTATCTTTTCTCTTCTTTCTTTCCATATTAGATACCATTAACCATATTCTGTATAACTTCACCAAGTTTCATGCAAGCACTAGTCTTTTCATGTGACTAAAAAGAAAATACATTACTTGCATCTCAACATTTGAAATAAGTGAAACCTACCTCTATCTGACCTGTTCCTGTATGAATGGTTTGGGAACCTTTCTCTGTACGCTGGGTATGGAGACATTTCTCTTTCCTCATACGAAGGGCCTGGTGACGCTTCCCTATCTGCTTGGTATGGCGACCTCTCTCTATACGAGGAGGGTGGTAACCGTTCTCGGTAGGAAGGACTTGGTGATCCTTCTTTATAAGAACAAGGTGACCTCCCTCTATAAGAATGACCAGGGGACCTTTCTCTGTAAGGGTAGTCTGGTGATCCTTCTCTATAAGAGGGGGTTGGTGACTCTTCCCTGTAGGAAAGGCCTGGAGTCCTTTCTCTGTTGGGATAACCTGGTGATCCCTCTCTATAAGAAACACCTGGTAATCCTTCTCCAAAAGGGAGATCTGGTGACCTTTCCCTCTGGTTTTGTCTTGCCATCACTGATATCTGACCATTTGCATCACTTATCACAACCCCTATTCTTTCTAGGTGCCTCCTACAATCATCTGCCAAAGCCTCATTAATGAAGTGAGAAACTGGGTTAATTCTAGGCTCAAAATGCTCTTCGTGGCTTCCATGGGGCAGCTCTTCACCTAAGGATTTGTCAAAGTGATGTGCATATGCAGGATTGCCATTAAAATAATCTCTGAATGACTCCTTATAAGCCTCTCCTAAGTGTGCTCTATTGGCTTCTTGCTCTCCTAGTTGTGGAAAGACATTTGGGCTTTTATTCCACTTGGCTGTCTGTTTACCGGTCCTTTTCACTTCAAAAATATTATTATTGTGCAATGGCTCAACAATTTCTTCTGGATTTGGTATATACTGGTCAACATCATGGCTCTGCTCTTCTTCATCATTGCCAAATAATTGCTCAGCATAATGGAAATCAAATTCATCAAACACTGTTTTTCTAGGCTTCTTTAATACATCATTAATATCAGCGAGCTCCTGTTCTAGCTCAGTTTTTCTTTTCTTTGTCAGCAGGCTGTTGTTAAGGAGTTCATACACTTCTCTCCTACGCTTTCTGAGAAATCTTTTACTCTTCGCTTTACATGGACTTGTACTTTCTGCAGTTGACTGTGCATCAGATGTATCAGTCACTTGTTGTGTGTTAAAAGTATCACTGCCTTTCACCTTGTTTTCTTTGTGGGAATGGTCACTACAGGCAGAAGCACTGTCAACAGGTGGGCTATGTGGTGGTACCTGAGGAACTGTAGATTCTAGTTCAGTCAGTCTTTTTAATTCTCTTACAATGGTCTGTCTCTCCTGCAACAATGTCTTCCTTTTCTGTTGATCTTGCATAGTCTTCAAGATTTTATTAATCTGTTTCCTACGTGTGTGCAGATTTCCTTTCTTCTTCTCAATATTTTTACTTTTTCTATTTTGCTGTGTTGGGCCGAGGGTGTAAACCGTGTTTCCGCCCGAAGCTGTCCCCATTCCATCTGAGCCAAGCCCAAAGCCACTCATCCCGCCGGCTGCAGGACTCTCCAATCCCTCAAACTCAGGGTCTTCAGACTGGCCGTATGGAAAAGCAAATGCTGAAGGAGGGGGCATCACCTGTGGTTTGGCAGATTCCATGTTGGCAGCGAGCAACCAAGACGCCATTTTGGAATTCATACGAATACAGAGATGATGAAAAATCAACACTACCAAAGATTATATTATCTATGGTTAGATATCAGTATCATGATTTTGTTGAGTCACACAATATTTTGTACTATGAAACCATCTGAGAAACACTGTCCACTTTACAAGCACAAATATTCTGTAGATTTTTTGGCACTACCAATTATCTTTTCATATTCTTCTCACTTCAGTTCAGCTATTTCGCACCTGTACAACCTGTTGGGGGAAAAAAAAAAAATTAATAAATTTTTATTACAAAAAAAAAATTAAAAAAAGGCCATGTGTTTCATTTTTCAGAGCAGGATGACAACTTTTCTCAATCTGAACCCAAAGGTCTTTTTTTGCCATAATTGTGGCTTTCTTTCAAAAAACAGCATGGTCAGTCCCATTTGCCACAGATGTTTGAGGCATGTCAAAAATTGGCAGGATATATCATAAAAGAGACATACATAGTTTTCATTAGTATATCCGTAACAGTATGGCAAGTTAACCATTAGTCACACCCATATCACTCTTACAGCCTTACCTCCCCCGTTCGCCCTCCTTTATTTTATAGGTGAAATACGACTGGAGACAAGGAAAAAGGGGAGAAGAAAGGGGAGGGAGAGCAGAACAGTGTAAGGGAGAGAGAAACTGAGAGGGTGAGGAAGTGGGAATGGAAGAAGGAGAGGGAAATGTAGATAAAGAATAAGAGGAAGAGGATAAGGAGGAAGGAGGGAGATAGGAAAGGCATGAGGGGGAGGGAGAGGGAAAGGGAGAAAGACAGGAAAGGGAGAGACAGACAAATCAGAGATTGGGAGTAAGGGATGGAAATGGTTGTAAATATATGTATACACACACACATACACATTACATATGTATGTGTATATATATATATATATATATATATATATATATATATATATATATATATATATATACATATATAAAATATATATAACTGCAACTGTTCACTTGCACATGCTCATTCCTACACATACACACATGCCCCCCCACCCCATTCAACACAACACTTAGGCAATCAGTTTAGAAGTTAAAGAAAGATTGTCACTGAAATTTGGTTAAGTTAGGTTGGGCTGGACTGAGTTGAGTAAAGTATAGGTTAGTTTAGGTCAGGTTGGGTCAAAGTCCAGTTAGACTAACTAAAGTTGGGTCAAAATTAAGTTGGACTAAGTTAAGTTAGATTAAGTAGGTATGGCTCGGACAAATACTAATAGCTAAGCAAGTAACAAGAACTTATTAATATTTGTATCAAGAAATCAACTAAAAAGGGACTACATTCCTGATAATAACCATAACCAAAGTGCTTATAATGTGCAATGTTCTTTTTTACTACTTTTACTTTATGCCGACCAACTTTAGTGATGATATTGGCCATGCCAGGGATTTGGTTAGGTAGAGAGGAATACCATAGCAACAAATTATGCTGTCATGGTGCATTATGCTTTCAGTTTCACACAACCAAATAGTACATATTTAGCTTTTCCTGTGACTGACAGAATAGCAAAAAATAAGAATTTTCATCTATTGTATTTTCTTCGCAAGTTATGAAATGCATAACATTTTGATATACATTTACAAATTGCCTGCTCTAAGATATGGGAAATCTAATAACACTGTTATAATTAGAGGGATAAAATTACACTCACTTATACATAAAACAATTTCCACAGGCAATGGTTTAAGTATGAAATGAAAAAAAAAGAAAAATAGGTCTCAGTAAATGCCGCGCAGAAACAAAGTTCACGGTGATTGGGCTGGGGATAAAGCCCTACATATGGAAGATTTTTGGTTACAGAAATGTTTTTGTATTCCCATGAGTTGCTGGAGTAACCTGAGCTTCTCGGAGGGCTGTGATAACTTTGTCAACAATTTCAAATATTTTTATTTACATCATCTGCGATGGAAAACAACAAGAGATTTGCCCATACTACACTGTGAATACTTTAAACAAAAAGTAATAATTGCAAGGTTGGATGACTGTGTGAGACTAAAAAGTTATCCAAAATCTTTATCTTTGTCTATTCTGGCCTAGGTTCTATTTTACCGATAAATACCATTTCTTCTAGTTGATGAGAACGCGGGTACAAGCAGTTAGTATATCTTTAAAAGAGCATACTTAGAGAAAAGTTTATAATAAAAACTGCTGTTTTACTTATCGATAAGCCATGAAATATCCAAAAAATATCTTATGCCCTCTCCTGCTATCAAGGAAATATTCTTAAAATCAAACAGAACAGACTAAAACAATTACAAATAGATAACACACTCCATCAGCAATCTATCTAAATCTAGTTATATTGCTAATGTGGCCTTTAAATATTAACAAATACAACAATAACAGAGACATGAAGACATGCACACAGACTCAGAATCATGTACAAAATCACAAACAACCTCATAGACATCAACAAACACAAATACTTACAAGCAGCACACTTAACACAAGGAACTCACACACCAGTAAATTCGTCACATACCACACCAACACTGACTCTTACAAGCACTTGTTCTTCCCACGTACGATCAGCAAGTGAAACAGGCTCCCCCAACACATAATTAACACTATAACACTCAACACTTTCACAAACAAACTAAATAAACACTTAACACTACAAGCACATTCTCAAACACTGACACTTCCACTTGCACCTTAATCCTTCCCCTTTTCCCCCCAACCACCAACCATCAATATGCGTGTTATGCGCTCATTAGAACCCTGCATATTACTATCAAAATTGAGATTGAGATTGAGAGAACATAGTATCACTGCATTCGTAATTACCCAACTCAAAAATTGCTGATCGGCACTTCAGTAAAGACCAGCAATCCTCCACTCCGTAAAATCTGGCACAACCGTACATTTCCCCAGTAATTTGTTCGTCAAATACTAAACCAGTCTTCGCTTGCCATGATATAATAGTTGGGGGAGTGTTTGTTTTAGCCAGAGTGCCCACTGGTGTAATTCTTAAGTACATCTATAGAGAATAGCAGTTTTCATGTCTATAAGCAATACTTCAGCCATGAAAAGTAATCATAGCTTTACTAATATTGGCTTTTATATAAAACAAAAGAATGACAAAACTCCCAATATCATTAATACACTGAATACAGCATTGATAACATGTACACAAAAAAATAATCAAAATCACACTGATAACAAAATAAAACTGAATTTGGTCTATCCTATCAGTACACCAGCGGTTCAGATAACTACGTAGATAACCCTTTCCTATTTCAGCAAATCAATATTAACCAAAAAGCAGGAAAACGTAACAAGTTGTAGGCTTTAAAGTTGCCATAATCATGACGTTTTCCTCAATACCTCCTTTCTTTTCATGGTTATCTTCACTCTTTATGCCTTTCTCACTGCCGTTATTCAATTCCTCTTCTCTCTTTCTCTCCCTCAACGAAAATTGAGCTCAATTCAACACAGCGTCACTAAAATATCCCCAAAATAACAAAATCATTTCGACTTTCAACCTCGCCATCTCGCCTCCTCCAATCTACTTTTTTCCTCCTTTCTACAAACCTTCATTAATTATGCCTCCTCTTCTTGGCCTCATAATTACACCCTCCATTCACTCGCGGCCTCGTAGACACTGATAAATAGTGGTGGCAGTGATAAAAAATGGGAGAATGGAATCGTAGTTTCCCCTTCAATACACACCAGTGTTGAGCGAACGCCATGTGCCTCTCATGACCCTGAGTTGGAGGTGGCGGATTTTTTTTTATTTCGTTTTATCCTCGTTTCTGCTTTTAATTGGTGGGTTTTGGGTTGTTATTTTTAAGGGGGAGGATTGTGGGGATATTTTTGTGGGTGTTGTTAAGAGCGTGTG
>NC_091578.1:30953491-30960991 GCF_042767895.1 Penaeus vannamei | reverse complement strand
GCTATTCTTATTGATATTATGATCATTACTGTTATCAGTTTAGAATCCTATTGATATTATTATTATTATCATCATCATTATTGCTATATTCATTATCGCTCTTTTCATGTTGTTATTGTTATTATTATCAAGATTATTATCATTATGATTAATATTATTATTATCATTATGATTAATACTATTATTATCATTATGATTAATATTATTATTATCATTATTATTATTATAATTATTATTATTTTGTCATTGTTTTTGTTATCATTATTATCATTATTTTTGTTATCATTATTATCATATTGTTATTATTACTATTATTATCGTCATTATTATCATCAATGTTATAATTATGTAAATGTTATCACCGTTATCATTATTCTCATTATTATTATTGATATCTTTTATTTGTTGCTATTGTTATTAGTTGTTAGTATTATTTGTATCATCAATTTTATCCTACTATTTATGTCTCTGTCCTTAATTATTTAATTGTCCTATCTTTTGTTATTTGATTGTAACTTTTATCATTATTGTAAGCGTTTATCATTCGTACTATTAATGCCAAATTAACATCGTCTAATGTTGCTCATATTTCTATGCTATTATCAATCATCAATAATTTTTATCAGTGTGGATAATCAATATTATAAGCGCTGTGCGTATAATACCCAGATCGCAGTGCGAATAGCAGTCAACACAGCGGGTTCATCAAGAGCTTCGTGAGATTCGAACTTCCTATCTCACGGTTCGGAATATTGATTCACGATTTCGAATCCGATTAGTGTCATCTGACGAAGGAGGAGAGAGAGAGAGAGAGGGAGAGGAAAGGGAGAAAAATGGAGTGATTCGGAGACTAATACGCTCGAGAAAAGTTGGTTGGCATTGGGAGGAAATAAGGAAAGATGACTGTGGACGACCGGTCTTTCTTCAGCAAGTGTGTGGTCCAGCTGGCTCGCACTCTGGCCAAAATAAAGCCAACGCCACAAGATAAGGTCAGTGTTGTTGATTTTGGGATGAAAGGTCACGTCTGCTTGTTTATTTATCTATTTATTTTGGTGTGTGAGGGAGGGTCAGTAGCACTATGATGGCATTTAGTGTGTGATTTGTGGTGTTTGGATTTAAATTTAGCCATAAAAGTTGGGGTTATGTAAGGTGTTTAGATAAAAAGTCTTTTTCGAGTTTAAGACAAGGTCAGAAGTTTAAGATAAGGTCAGGAATTATAGTATGGTCAGATTAGTGTGATTTGGATTCTTTGGAGGACTTGGCAATACTAGAATAAAGCCAATAATTACCCAAAACCTATGTTAAACCCAAGTCAAGGTCAATGATATTTTATTTTGTTGGACAGGAAGGGTTTGGGAGGTCAGAGATAAGGTCAATATTGAGAATTTGATCAAGTGCATTTAAAGGTCAAGTATTAGCCATTAGAATTCTTTAGTCATTCGTGGTTTTGGTGTTTAGATTATTTAACAAGAGAAGGTTTAAATAGGGAAGTTGCTATCAAGGTCTTAATGGAGGTTAGGAGTAAATATAATTTTTTGGATATTGATGTGTATATATTTGGAAACTAACATTATTTGATGATGAAGACTTTTTTCCTTCTTTTAAGGTTTTGTCAGGGCTGGGAGGGGAGGGTTACAGGTAAAAAAAAATCCATATATCTTGGGTATTAGGGTTCTGACAAAGCCAACTAAGTGCACCTTTATTTTGAAGAGCTAGAGCATGTAGGCCTGTGTGGCGCTGTATCTAAAATGAGATAAAGTTCTATGGAATGTGTATTAGGAAAGGTATCTTAGCCTTTGCCTGACCGCTGAGAGTTGCGGGGAGCGTAGTGTGTTTGGTTTTAGATTAGAGGCTAGCACAGGTTAGGATGCGTTTTTAAGTGAATTCGGAAGGGAGATAGTCTTATTTTAAACATTTGTAGTATTATTTTACTTATTTGTGTTATTTATGTTCATGATATCTTGTTTTGTTAGATTTAAGTCAAAGTCTGTCGATTTAAAGCAATCTTTATGAACACTGAAATTTTATAGTTAAAGGACATGCTATATTTTGAAGAAAATTTATTATTTTCATTGTATATGATGTAGTTTAACTGCATCCAAGTGAAAAAATAGTGCAGTAGTGTGATTGTTATTAAAAATTCAAATATCGTAAAGGAACCAAAATTTTCCGAGTCAGAAATTACATCATACAATTTTTGTGAGTGAAGGAAAGATTCATATGGAAGTTGCTTCATTACAATATTATATTAAAAAGAGGACTATTTTACAGTAATTACGTTATTAATGATATTATAATTATAAAAACCAAGGAATTAGCTGTGGTGATCATGTCCTTTTCAAAACCAGGATGTAGGTGTTGATGTAGCATTACTCAGCAGAAAATCTTGAAAGGCTTATGGTATTTGAAAGTCACTGATAGGTAAGAGTCATAATTAGATGACATCAAAAATCCTCCTCCTCCTCCTCATCATCATCATCATCATCACTATATGTTATTACTTTGTTATTATAATTATCATTATTATTGTTATTAATTTTAATATTATTATTATTATTATTAATATTATCATTGTTATTAATATTATTATTGTTATTAATATTATAATTATTAATATTATTGTTGTTATTAATATTATTATTGTTATTAATATTATTATTGTTATTAATATTATTGTTATTAATATTATTATTGTTATTATTATTATTATTATTATTGTTATTATTATAACTACTATTATTATCATTATCAGTCATGATCATCATCATCATTGTCATTACATATTATTGTTACTTGTTGGTTATTATTATTATTATATTTATTGTTATCATTATTATTACTACTACTACTACTACTACTACTATTACTGTTATTATTATTATTATCATATTTTTTTTTTATTATCATTATTGTTATTATTATTGTTGCTATTATTTTTATTATTGTTGCTATTATTTTTATTATTATTATTATTATTATTATTATTATTATTATTGTTGTTGTTGTTGTTGTTGTTGTTGTTTTTGTTGTTGTTGTTGATATTATTATCATTATTATTATTTTATTATTATTATTATTATTATTATTATTACTTTTGGTATTAAGATAGTCATTATGATCATAGTTATCTTTATCATACATGACTGATTAATGAGTATTAGAAAAAGCCTGTTGAAATTAATAATTGGCTGTGTTTGGTCTGCTAATACAACAATTTCATATATGTTCAAATTTTACAAGGTACGAATACATTTAGTACTATATGTTTAATTTCTAGCAAATATTTGTAGTTTCTGTTGTTACTGCATTTTTTTCATGGTTTGAATAAGTATTAAATAACTCTTACAGTAAAATAAACTAACAAAATTAGATTTATCAAAGAGGCGTGCTTTGTAGTAAAGTAATATTGTATTGAAAGGCACAAGGTAATATGCAAAAGGATATATATGTTTTTTAATTGTTAGGATACATTATTACATATATTTTGAATATGTTTTTGTTCTTTTTAAGAAATTTTGGAGAACATTTTTTTGAAGATAATGTCTAAGCACTCTAAAAATATGTACATCTAACAACACTAAAATGTTTGTCAGTGTATATCCACTGTAGGCCACATGGGATATGGAATTGGGGGTGGCCTCCTCTGGACTCCTTCTCTGAGTTAATTATGACGAATATAGGGAAATTCTGTACGAGAATCGTTAATTCAACAATGGAAGATATGCAGTTAATGCATTTTATTTACCAGAATTATGAATTCTGGTGAAGATGTAGTATTAGCATGCTGTTAGGCAGTTCATTCATTGTAGAACGTGAGATGGGTAGACACTGAGCGATGTGCAGTCTTGACCTATTCTTTAGGTTGCCATCTTCTCTCAGTACTAGTAATAGTTAGAGTCCAAATCACTCGCCGCACCAGAGAGGCTAGAAATCCCAAACCTTTGATCCAAATGCTTCATCAGAACTAACAGATGATTCAGTTTAGAAAGACTTATCAGACAGGTCAGTGTCACGTACAATAAATACCATAATGTAATGCGATTTTTTATTGTGACTGGGACTTAAATTATAGTATGCCTGTAGTGAAAGCTCTTTAAGCTAAAAAGAGATTTCAAATTAGTTAAATGAATGATTACCATTCACTTGTCTGAACTATGGCTGGTTTATGTGGCTGGTAAACCACAGGAACATAATCTTGACTGATTATAGCTACTATAAAAAAAAGGTTAAAAGTATGGAAATCATGCTTATTTAGGCTAGATGTAATCATGTCATGCATGATAACAAATAAATTTCTTTAATATTTCTGCCATCTAGATTTTAAGATTGATTGATAGAAACAGAATTGCTCAGTAAAGTAAACAACTTCCCACAGGTTGAGAAGCTCTTATCCCTCTGTCCGGGGGAGAGCCATGGAGGAGTTTACCGTGTGGACCAACGAGGACAAGATGCTGTGGTTGCACTAGGAGTGTATTTTCTTGAGTCTGGCCTGCAGCATGAGGCCTTAATCCTTCAGTACCTTCTCCGACTGCTTCGAGCTCTCCCGAAGGCTGTATGGCTGGATGAAAAGAAAATCAACTTGACAGATCGTAAGTGAAATGATCATTTTGGTGTGGAGGAGTATTATTGATTGTGATAAAGGTATGTTATAGGTTAAAGGGATAGAAATTATATGAAACTTGTTAAAACAGGGTAAAATGTCCTGTAGCTATGATAATTGTGGTAATCATTGTTATATGAACCTGGTGACCAAAAGTGCCTGTGTATATGTGTGGAATTCATGATGAACAAATTGCAACTGGATCAATAAAGGGAAGAACAAGAAAACACATGAGTATGCTGAAGGCCTTTTTGCTATTGCTTATAGCGAAAAGGCCTTCAGCATATTTGTGTGTTTAGATGTATTCCTGTGGTGAGAATGTGTTTATGTTGGCAACGTGAATGTATAGAAAATTACTCGGAATGATTATATTGCTTTATTGTTATTAAATGATAATATGAGTGATCATTATTTGTATGAGATTTGAAAAGCCTTATATTTGACATTTTGGAAAAGTGATAACATGATAGCTAAGATAGTGATTGAAATATAAAACATTTTCTCAGCAATAACAAGATTTGTTAATATGATAAAGAGGACTGTTATTATAACCTTCCTACAGGCCTTACTGGGAATGGTGTGTAATCGCTCTCGCACGCCTTGGCACACACGTCCCTTTTCCTAGAAGTGCGATTTATCACACACCTTGATTTGGAATAGTGAACTATTTTATTATATTTGATGTTAAGGGAAACACGCACAAATAAGCAAACCTGATATTGTCTTCCGAAATTTCTTGTTAGTTTATCATGAGTTTCTAAGTTCATAGCATCCTAGTTAACATTTCTTAATTTACAATGATTCACCTACTGTTCCTTGTAAGTGTTTTTTTTAAACAAGTGTGTGTAATGTTAATGTAAAATTGACTTAATATGCAGAATTTCTTAGCTAAAGTCACTATACTTTTTATCACTTTTTGTTGTCTTTGGTTCTGTTTAGAAGATATTTAATTTATTGATTTGTTTCTTTACTGCTTTCTTTTTTTCTGCAAAGCAAGTCCAGGCAGTTCTTTTCAATTAATATCCAAGCTTTTCAACTGCACACCATCGCACGCGGGGAATGCTCAAGGAGTGCGATTTACCGTACACCTGCAAATTTTTTTCATTAAGGCTTATTCTTACATATCATTGAAAATGATAGATGTTATTTATTTTCTTATAGCTTGTAGTTTTTAAAATCCTCTCACTTGTTATTATTACACATTACAGGCATACCAGTTGCTGAGCGTTTCAGCTTCTTGCTCACAACGCTTCTGAGTGATGTTGCAGCACAAAGTGAGACTGTGCGCGACGAGATTATCAATACACAAATCGAGGTTTTGTCAACCCTGACAAATGGAATCATTAGGAATGTGCGAGATGACCAACTACGGTCAAGTAATGCCAAGAGTGAGTGTTCTTTATTGAATTGAAATGATTATCAAATTATATTGGTTGCATAAGCCATTTGCAACATCAGTATATATGTAATTTTTTTTCTTTTAGAATCATTTTCATTTGCTTTTATATACCTATATTTTTTGTCAGATATTCCATGATTCATACATAAAGAACTAGCAATGAAAACAAAAACAATTAATGAAACTTTGGCAAATTTCAGTATCCCTGTGCCGTGGGACAATACCAGTTTTATTGGGCCTGGCCCGTGCCCTAGGCAGATCTACATCGGGAAACCCTCTGTTTCTGCGCATCTTCCCAGCTCCAACCATCCCAACACCTGTGCCTGCGGAGACAACACAGATGGCGAAGAAGAAAAGCTTCAGTAACTTTCGTCCCATCATTCCAAGGTCATTGTCGTCCACCTTGCCCTCCTGTCCTGACGTGGTTTCACTCGTCAGTGTAGATAGCGACCGGGACATTGGGTAAGTTGGTGTCGAACCCCTCCTCTCCTTTCCAGTTAATGTTGTCAAGTGCCAGTGATCAGTTGCAGCAGTAATGGCATAGGTAAAGCATGGTCATGCAGTTGATACATTTCTCAATTTTGGGGTTTTATGGGATCCACCTTTGACTTGGAAAAGATTGGATCATGTAACGGGTTTCATTGTCGGAAGATTTTAAGTCTTGACATTTGCTTAGTAAGTTCAAATAGCTTCTGAAATGTTTTGTTTATTGGAAAGAATATGTCTAATTTGTCTCTGATTTTGACAACTTTAGGTTAAGGCTATTTATTAGAGAATCATGAATGATAGGGTTGATTATAAATGTTCCCATAGTTTTATTTATTTACTTAGTTTACTATTATTATTATTCTCATTATTTGTAGTACTTTGTAAGATACTGAAGATTTTGACACCTAGGTCATTGACCTTTATGGTAGCATTTCTGTTTCTTCTTCCTCTTTATTTGTCTTTTCTCGGTGTTTTGTAGGATTTTTGCGTTAATCACCGAAATTGAAAGTAATTGAAGGTCTCACAGATTTTTCACTGGTTCTCGCACATTCCGTATATTTTTTGTGAGAAACTAAAATAAGGAACTCAGCAGCCCTAGATGGGAGCTTTCTACAGTGATGCTTCTTCTTACAGATGGGGACTGTAAGTTTTAGCTATTTGTTATCATTTTCGAAAGTCTCAGATATCAACGAGGCAATTTTAATTTGACCCTCTGTTTACTCTACAAGGATTATTTCGTCACCATATAAGTACCGTTTGGCACATCACAGTGGGCACCCCCACACCTCTAGCATGGAACCGCTATTGCATGTGGCAATGAATGCTGTGTGAGTGATTTCTGGCAGTTTCCGAGATAGATGAATATTTGAGTGAATTAGTGTGTTTTGATTCCCTGAATAAGTCAAAACTTCTTTTTAGGTGTGATGGAAAAAGAGTTGTCAGGGATTTTGATAATGTAAACACTTTCCAGCAAGAATGTGTAACCACAAGGAAAGAATTTGAAGGCTTAGTT
>NC_091578.1:30930991-30945991 GCF_042767895.1 Penaeus vannamei | reverse complement strand
ATTTTCTTCACACTGATGAATGTTAAAAGTATTCTTGTTATATAATTTTGAAAATAGATATTGAAGTTCAAGATATTTGCATATTTATGAAAATGTTTTGCTGTTGGGAGGCATTCATTATTTTTGTGAACAAAAGAGAGAAAAAGCCTGAAATTACAAACATGGCTTTCAGTATGTTATATTCAGATTTCTTTTTTTTTTCTCTTTCTGATGCCCTGTTTTTGGCGGTTTCTAATTGAACTCCCACCTCCATAGATGCCGAGAGCCTCTGTAATCGACTGACAGAAAAGCTCAACCTTCCTCATGGCCATCGACTGGTTTTAGCTCACATGCCACTCCTTCTGGTATGCTTAGAGGTATGTAAACTGGACTGGAGGAAGGGGTGTAGATCTCGATACTTTTTTTTAAGACAAGAGATAATGGGATACTTTGTGTGCTATGTAGCTTTGCTCTCAGTTGGGTTTGCTTTGTATATTATTAGATATTCTTTAAGATGTAATATTATTGTTTTTTTTATAAAGTGTCTTGTTGGAGCCAAAATGCATGTGGAAATTTGTTTGTAAAATTGAAGACAGTGGAGTGCCTTTCTCTTGACTTTGAGGTGCCTTCTCTCAACTTTAAGCTTCCTCCTCTACAGCTTGAGCCATACTTAGTGATACAGTATGTCCCAGCCATGGCCTCTGTCACCATCTTTGTCATTTATCTGTGGTCATTCCAAATTTGGGAGCATAGGGAAAGAGTTGGTAAATGACAGTATGATGCAGAACATGAATCATGTTGCTAGGATTTTGAGCTTTGTCTTATCATGTCATTAAGGGCATTAATGCTAATGATTTACCTTCTTCCTTTAGGGTTTGGGAAAGCTAGCGAACAAGTTTCCAAATATTGCCGGGACCAGCATAAATTACCTGCAGGACTTCCTTGTCAGTCCATCGCCAATTCTTCTCAAACTGCACCGTCAGCAGTCCGATTTCTTAACTCCCCAGCAAGGCAATTTGACTGTCAAAGGTATTGTATTATTTATGTCTGTGCTGTTTAGTTTCTAATATCATTGATTAAAAATTTCACTAAAGCAGATGATGTTTTTAGCTACTGTTTCAGGATTTTAAAGTGTATACTGGTTTGCCTGTCCCTAATCTTTATTTTAAAGAGATCTATTTTATACCATTGTTAGGGTGTTTTTTTTTTCTTTTCATTTAGTGACTGAGTTGAGAAAAAAGCAAGAAATGTATCATCAGTAAGTGAATAAAATAAAACAAACACAAACTTTCCAGTAACTGGTGATGGGGCAAACAGACCAGTCTCAGCCACAGCCACAGCCTTTGAGAAGCTGAGAGATGCTGCTATTGAGAACCTGTGTGTGGCTCTGAAGGCAGGTTTAACAGTGGACCCTAGCACAGTATTAGCCTTCATATCCTCCATATCTGGAAGGGAAAAGGCTGGACATGATCGTCTTCCTGAAAGGTAATGTATTTATAGAACATTTGATTGGATTTTTGAGATGGTTATTATTTTATGAAGTGACATACATTTTGGTTGGTTTGAGTAACAACACTTCAACATCTCTTTCAGCGACAACATTGTGATCTCTCATACGGTGGTAGTAGCATTGGGCCATGTGGCAGTGGCACTGAAGGACTCACCCCGCACCACAGAAACCATCCTGCACCAATGTCTCCTCCAGCGCTTCTGTCGACCACCATCCATCCTCGATACCCTAATTGTTGATCAGCTAGGGTGCATGCTTCTGGCTAAGAATGATGTAAGATTGAGTGGTTCTCTGTCTTTGAAAAGAATTTAGTTGTACTGAATAGACTATCAACATACTGTTAACCTATTGTTGCTAGGGTGTCATGTACCTCCCCTGTTTACTGGGATTTTAGTTATTTTATTTTGTTTACATATAGATGGCTCCACAAGTACCTTGTCATCAAGGACTCAATTACTAGACCCTCCTATTTCACCTGTTTACTGTTTTTCCTTGATTTTCAGAAAAATTCTTTTTTCATCTTTTAGTACATGTACCCAGTGGCATTGGTTTAACTACCCATCAAGAAACAGGAAATTGCATCTTATATTTTTAGATCTATTTAAGAAAAGGGAATGAAAAGGTCTCATTTAACCACTATCTTGCAGCCTAAAGTGTGTGATGAGATCATGGAACAGTTTAGTAAGATCATCCTAGAGGCAAGCAGCGGGACATATGGTGTAGGTGCAGGCCAAGACCAGCGCATGAAACAATATAGGTGAGGAGTTCTGTTCATGAATGCTCCAACAGGATTGAAAGTAGTATGAATATATATATATATATATATTTATTTTCTTTCTTTCTTTCTTTTTTCTTTTTTTTGCAAAGCCTTTTTTATGTCAGTCAATGCAACTATTAGGAATTACTTTTTTCTTTCTTTCTTTTTTAGCCAAGCAGCTTATAATTGATTTTTGTTGCTTTGTTTTGTACTTTATGCTTACTAATGTAATCATACTGAGAATTTTTTGGAGGCCTATATGAATTTACTTTACAGGCATGTTGCTACTGCAGTCCACAATGCTCTAGCAAATATTGCAGCAAATATTCAAGGTGAAGCTGAAATGGACAAGCTAGTCATGCGACTTCTAGAACTATTTGTGAAGCTGGGTTTGGCAGCCAAACAAAATTCAGAAAAGCATCCTGCAGTCTTGAAGGTATTACAGATAGTTTGATGAGAGTAGAATCAAGTTTTTCTGTTTTATTTTTAGAAATCATTTTATGTCTGTATTTGTGTTTTATTCCATTAGCTAAGTTGCCTTCTCTTATCTTTTCCTCTCAGTATCTCTCTCTTTGTCTTTTTAGTAGTGACCTTCAGCAGAGAACCCATAAAAAGAAAGAAAAAAATCTGGTACCTGGTTCATGCTTTTTTTTCCCTTCTGCTCCTTCATATTCGAATTTCAAAGTACTAATTATCCTGATATTAAGTAAGTATCCTAGTATATAAAAGTACTACATATCTTAGTAATTCTCATTATTTAGGTATTTCTTAATACTGATTTAATCCTACAGGCATCAAGTAGTGCAGGGAACCTTGGTGTGCTCATCCCCGTGATTGCCGTGTTGGTTCGCCGTCTTCCGCCAATCAAAGAGCCAAAACCTCGTTTGCTGAAGTTGTTCCGAGACTTCTGGCTTTTCTGCATTGTGATGGGCTTCACTCAGCAGGAATCAGGTAGGTCTTTGATAGAGCATTTTTTTCTTGATTTTAATGTGTTTATAGTGTTTAGTATCCAAACACAAAATTAGATTTATTGTTATGTTTTTTATGGATAAATAAATACTATTTGTTACAGGGTTATGGCCTGCTGAATGGTACATGGCTGTGTGTGATATTGCCGTCACATCTCCTCAGCTACTGTCTCGAACCCAGCATCGCTCAGAAATGAAAGAGCTCTATTATACTTATGCAGTTCGTGATGAGTCAGTGTCAGTGGTGAGTTGTCAAAGGGGAAATTTCCAGATGTTAAATACGTCTTAACTGCTATATTTCCTTGAACTGAGGATTTGATTGATTTTGGTGTTAATGTACCCTCTGCAAAGATTTATCCTATTGTTTTATCAGTTTAACCTCATACAGAACATAGGTATGACTGATGAAGTCTTCATTATATTCTGTGTAAGAAGAAAGACAAACAAAAATATCCTTGATCTTCCAGGGAGAATTAGGGGAACTACGACAACAAATCCTCAGTCTCCTCGAGCATCCTACAGATGTCACCCCAGTTGTCAACAAGTTATCTTTCGCCCAGTGCATTTATGTGCTGTCTGTATATCGAGTAGAAGCTCTCAGGTTAGTTTGCATTGAAAATTATATTTATGATTAAGATATTTGTCAGTCAAAGTTGATAGGTTTTAAATATGATTTTGTTTAGTTGTGTTGAAGTTTTAATAACATGATCATAAATAAAAGGTAGTCAGTTATTCATATCTAAACTTTATAGTAAAATGAAATCAATGTATAAGTACTTATTATTTCATTACATCTTTGCTACAGAGTAAGGAGCTCTACGGAGACAAGTTTTATGCCAATGTTTGAGTACCTGCTGGACCCAGCCATCCAGAACGACAAATGTGATATGTGGACTTGCATCAACAGGTGATACACTTTGCTAGTATATTATGTTAGATGGAACATTGTATGGAATAGATTTTTTTTTCTATTATTTATCACATTGAAAGTAGCTTGTTTTTTGCGAACAAGTTGCAAGAAATGGGCATAATGTAAGAAAAGATTATTTTGGTTGAAAAACTCACCAGAACAATTAATATAATTTCAGAGTGAGTGAGAAAGTATTCAACATATTCCTTGAGCAAGTGAGTCACCAGCCTCGAGATGAAAGGCAAGAAAAGCTCCTGGTGCTCCATGCGCAGTTTCTTCTGACACACTTCAACCATACCCAGGCACAAATCAGGCGTGTGGCTGACAAGCTGCTGTCAAAACTTGTTGACAGGTAGGCAATATGTCTTGTTTTTCCCACAAGCCCAGTGTGTGAATGTTTTCCAGGCATTTTCTTCAGCTGCTGATTCATATGAATTGATGAATTTGTTCCTGTATGACTTTATGTTGATATCATAGCTATAATTTATTTGTTACTCATCCTTATAATATTTTTTGAAAAACAAATTACAACTCTTTGTCCTACAGGTTCCCGCAGCTCCTGTGGAATGGCAATGTGTTGCGGACACTCCTAGACATTCTGCAGGTGCTGGGCTACTCTCTCCAGCTAGACCCTAATGATGCTAACCCAACTATTCCTATTCCTGATACACCTTTTAGCATCACGCTTATGGATACTCTTGAGTACAGGGAGGTAAGGCACTATTTACAAAAGTGATGGATTTATTTCTGTACTATTCAAACTCACTTTTTGAAAAATCTATAGAATAGGAAATAAGTATTAGCTTTGAATCCATGACATTTTGAATTTATTTAATTTTTGTTATGTGTTTGTATTACACATTGACTTTTTATATTATCTTCGAAAAAGCAAATTGTACAATACTACTGATTAGTTCATTGACTTTTCCATTAAATTTTCAGAGAACTGTGAGCGACTTTGCAGCGCGTTGCCAAGGTATCCTTCAAGAGGCTATGAAATGGGCTCCAGAGGCAACACGCTCCCACCTGCAGAACTACCAGACACACATCGATCAGTCCAATTTAACATCGCACTCTGGCTTGGCCCTTGCTACTCAGTCAGTCATGCAATATGCGGGTCTTGGGACTCCTACACACATGAGCCATGTAAGTCTTTGAGGCTTAATTACATTGGTTAGTGTTCTGAGTGAAGAGGTTTGTTCACCACATTCTTTAATCTAATCCTGATTCTTGACTAGGGGCTCTAACAGTGTTTATTGATAGTGTTAATGTTTCGACTTTGTACCAAGAAACAGTTTTGATTATTTTTATACTGAGGGTCAACTTGTTTTAAAGACAGAACAGAAAGTGCCAGTTTTGTTTCTGTGATAAAAAGTAATATTTGTTTATGGTCAACATTATTTTGAAATCCATGAAAATGTACTCTAATAGAATCTGTCAAAAAGGTATCAATAAAGAAACTACAGCTTTTTTATGCTGCTTAAGTGGAATAGGAAATAAAGAGAAAGTGTAAAAGAGATTGATTAAGAAAAATAGGTAGATAGATGGATAACTAGACTGATAGATAGATATATAGATGAAGAAGAGATGGAGGGGAAGGGGCTAGGCTTGATTTTTAAAAATAGAAAGTAATATATTTTGATTTTCATTTCCTAAGACTGCAACCATGGACAAGCGTAACAAAGGTGTGACAGACCTCACCTCCTCCTTCATGAAGTCGTTAAGCCTGAGAACACACTATCAGGGTGAGATATCAGGGTTGCTTCTCATGGTGAGAGACGAGATTCAACGAGAACAGCTGATCGCCAAGCTCCTAGGTGACATCAAGGTGGCTTGTGAGAAGAAGAAGGAGGTAGACTTCAGACAGGGACTCTGGAGGGCAACTGGGCTTATGATTTTCTCAGAAGGTAATGGTTTTAGATATCTTGGAAGGATGAAATACAGTGATATGTATGGTTGTTAATGCTTTGATGTTAAAATCTGTGTGGTTGTCAAAATATTGTTTGTATGTATACGCACATTATATTATGGATATGTGGATATAATGTTATATTCAGATTTGTATTAACAAAATAGTGGAATGTTAATCTTTTCTTGTTCTGTTCTCTAAAATATTTGTGGCTATAATTAAGTCATTAGATACTAGTAATAGGCAATATTTTTCATTCCTATTTTATGATTTATTCCAATTTTATTTATATATCTTTAATTTTTTTTAAGGTATCAACCGCAGGCTTCTTCGTCACATTTGCTCTGCTTGCCTAGACATGTTCACAGAAGATGCCATGGAAAACAGCGTGGCTTGCTGGCAGTGGATACTCTCAGCTCGCCATGACATGACACTTCCCTTTATGCAGGAGATGATAACAGCTTGGCAGGTGAGGATGACATCTTCATTGGAGTCTTTGCTTCGAGTGTTTCTTACTCTTCTTTCATAGATAAATATTTTGTTACTTGATTCTATTTATATACGTTTTGTACTTTTTATTGTTCCATGAATATGTATTCAGCTTTACATACAATTATGATATGGATGACAACATTAGAGTGTGTATATGTATATATAAATATATATATATATATATATATATATATATATATATATATATATATATATATATATATATTTATATATATATATATATATATATATATATATATATATATATATATATATATATAGATATAGATATATATATACACATACACACATGTATATACATATGTATATATGTATATATAGACACACACACACACACACACACACACACACACACACACACACACACACACACACACACACACACACACACACACACACACACACACACACACACACACACGCACAAACACACGCACAAACACATGCACAAACACACGCACACACACACGCACAAACATTTATATATTTATATATATGATAGTTTGTTATTGAAAAACAAAATCTTGGGAACAGTCTTACATGATTCCTAATACTGTTATAATATACAAATATATATCATTTGACTTTACCAGGAAAGTGTTGCTCGACGCTTGGGCCTGTTCTCACGTCAAATAGATGAAGTAAATCCACTTGCAGCTTACGAAGGCTGTAATCTTGAGCCTAGGGTGCCTCAGGTTGGCCCACATGACATATGGATAAAGGTAATGTATCTCGTTTTAGGTACCTTATTCATAGATGTAGTTTTGTCATACTGTACAGTTATATTTTCAAGCCAGTGTTGTAATGGATTGGGTACCTAATGTATGATATCTTCTGCACCAAACATGTAACAGAAAAGAAGCATGTAATCTGTATCTCCATCTTCCTTTTGACAGTTCATCAGTGAGCGAATAGAAATTGCAAAATACGACAGTGATGCCCAGGTGGCCATGTTTGCATGCATGTTCCATAGGACACTGCACATGACTGTTGGAAATCCAGATTCCAAGATAAACCGCCACATTGGAGCCATTGGCACACGTTTTCGCCTGCTCTCATGTGCACTGGCCCTAATTCAAGGTATGTAGATGTGTTGCTTGTTACTTTCAGATACCTGTCAGGGTTTTGTGGAGTGGGTTTGTGTATATTACAAGTCCTCAGCATGTTTATCTTAAGATCATAAAAGACGTCAAAGCATTGGAATATATGAGATATTACAATATTTATTGAATATATATTAGATATATCCCATAGAAGTAGAATTTTAGTTCTATATAAAAGAATAAAGCTAAACCTAAGGTGATTGGTTTTTACTCGCAAGGGCTAGGACGGTGCCTTAATTTAAGAGACTTTTCTTAGGAAGGTGAAGAAACCCAGATAGTGAATAATCCATTATTTGGGATATGAAATATCTAATTGCTGTTATTCTGTATTTCTTGTTATTTATTTTTTCAGGTGATACTATTCCCAAGTCCCTTAGCAAGAATGTTCTTCGAGAGCGTATTTACTGTGCCTGCCTTGATTATTTCTGTGCTGCCCGAGGATGTCCCACACAACGACCAGCCTGCCTCCAGGAAGATATCAATGCTCTTCTAAACTTCTGGAATGCTCTTCATGCTGACAAGAAGTATCTGAAGACTAGTGTCATTGGAGGTCAGTAATTTTTTTTCCACGTTTTTAATGCCTGTTTTCTTCTCTTCACTTCCCTTCACTTTTTTTTTTCTTTCTAACAAGACTGTATAGGGTCTTGCACTATTCAAGGAAAGCAGTTAGATAGACATCAAATTTTAACTGAAGGAATATGCAAAATATTAGTTATTTTTATGTATATTGTTATTACTATTCCTTTTGTGTCATTGCAGTTTCTTGAATCATTCTTTCCCCGATTTCAGACTTCACCTCTTATCAGTATGGAGGGGGTGCTTCTCTCTCCCCATCCATGGCCTCAGACCTGAGATCAACATCAGGAGAGTTTGTTGTTAATAATGCTGGGTGGATCAACACTGTCCCACTCTCGTCGAATACTTCTACACTCTCCAAGAGATCAAATCGCAGCAAAAGAATGGTTAATCCTGATGTCTACGTGAAGGACTATCTCAAGAAGAGGGCACTTATCCTCTCCTTGCTGGTAAGCTGAAGAGTTGTTCCTAATCGGTCAGGTATTATAAGAGTGAATTTCTTTAATTTGACTTTCAAGCAGAAATTTACAGAGGTTTACACAGTCTTTATTATTTATTGTGTGAAATATTACATTATAAGAAGGATTTTGTAACCCTTGTGTATCCTAATAGGCAGTGGAGATTCAGGCCCTGAAGGTATGGCTGCAGCCTCCACAACCCACTGGCCAAGGAGGAGAGGTGACAACGCCACAGGAAGAAGCCCTGGTCAAGTGGTTGTCTGGTGGTTTCAACAGCCAGAAAGCCTGGAGTGGAAACACAAACCTTGCGTGGAGCATTTCACCAGCACTAGCCGTTTATTTGTCTACTAGGTAAGATTTAAAAAATCTTTCTGATTATGAATGTTTCTCTGCCCCTGTATATTTGTAATTATATATGGATATTGTATGTTGCAAAGTATATTTGATGATAATAAGGTGTATTCTGAAAAGTTTGTTTCCTAATTAAAAAAAGAAGTATTAATCACTGGAACAATACCAATATCTTTGATAGTTGATAATAAAGCTGATGCTTAAAGTATATATTACTTTGAAGGATAGGAAATACTCTTATGATGTAGTTCTTCAGTTGATGATGAAAGGAAAGTGGAATAGCAGTTAGCATATTGCTTAGGTATGAAATGATGCATAACAGTAAAGTATTTTTACCTCCAGAATCCATAATGTCCAAGGACTAGATACCGAGATCAGCAACCTTGTCCGTGAAAACCCCATAGCTGTTAGTCACCTTGGGGAAGCTCTCCAGTATTTGGCAACTTCAGAAAACATTCTTTCAGACATCCCAGAGGTAAAGTAAAGTTATGTCTTTTACTTAAAACTTTTTGTGTGATGTTTATTTTCTTTCTTTGATTTGAATTTTATTTTATATCAGTTACTTGTCGGGTCCACTCACTGTGTATTATTATTTTCATTATTTCCTTTTTGTTAATTCTTAAATTTTCATTTCTTCTTGCTTAGATTCTTTAGAGAAGTTTTATGCTGTGTATATATAAATGTTAATTTAATTTTGCTCTAAAGTTATGAATTATATTTATCTGTGGTACTGGTATCATGCAAGTCACTTTTCTAATTTTCTCTTCCAGCTAAATTACATGTTGACATGGGCTCCAGTGCCACCTGTCAAGGCACTGGCATATTTCTCAAGGCAGTATCCACCTCACCCCCTAACTGCCCAGTATGCTGTTAGAGTGTTGTCCAATTATCCTGCAGATACCATTCTATTCTACATCCCACAGCTGACACAGTCACTTAGATATGATACTGTGAGTAGCTTTAAGGAGTGTCTGTAATAATTTGTTATATTTAGAAGAGAATTAAACATAGTTCATTATCATTTACTTTTGTGTCGTTCTTGTAAACTATTTTTTGATTTAAATGAAAAGCTAATTGTTTACATATATTTTCCAGATGGGTTATGTAGGTGAGTTCATAAAGTATGCAGGCAAGAAATCTCAGCTGCTGTGCCATCAGCTGATCTGGAACATGCAAACTAACAAATTCAGGGATGAAGAAGGACATGAGAAAGATGGTAAGCAGAGAATCTTTTTATTTTATAATTTCCCCCCTATAAGATACAAAGATACGAAGTCCATGGATAGTTAAAACATAGCAGATTCTTTAGTAGTAAATTGTAATTGTTTTTCTTTCTTTCAGTGGATTTGTTTGAAGTGTTTGAGAATTTGGAGAAGTCCTTGATAAGCCAGTTTGCAGGGACGGCTAAGCAGTTTTATGAGAGGGAGTTTGACTTCTTCGGGAAAGTTACTAACATATCGGCAATCATCAAGCCATATCCAAAAGGTGAGAGTAAGGGAAAGTTATCATATGCCGAAATGTGTGTCTGGGCACGTCTTAAACAGATGTGTGTGTAAAAGAAAACTCCATTGCAGGGAGTTAGAGGGAGAGAAAGAGGGAATAAGGGAGAGTGGGAAGAATGTCTGTGTCAGTGCATGTGGATGCACATAGGAATATATTCTTTTCCTTCATCCCAGGTATTGAGAGAAAGAAGGCATGCTTAGAGGCACTCAAGGCAATCAAAGTGGAGCCGGGATGCTACCTGCCCTCAAATCCTGAATCGGTTATCTTGGACATTGATCGAAACAGTGGAACGCCAATGCAGAGGTATGATTTGTAATTTGTTTTTAAAGATAGTATGTCTTAGGAAATGTATCTTTCTTGTGGTTCCTAGTTGGAATTCTTTGTTTTTTTTTATATCTGTCTTTGTGTGCATTGTTTTGTTTTTGGTTTTGATTTGAATTATAGTATATGATATTCCTGACACATTTTAATTGCATACTGTGGAAAGGTCTAGATATATTGTCTATGGAAGATGATCTAAGTATTCTAAATCACAGTTTATGAGAGCTGGAGAAGAAATACTGAAGTAAACCGTGGAATAAGTAACATTGATTACTAATTTGGCAAATTTATCTTAAATCATTCTGCCTTTTCAGTGCTGCCAAAGCTCCATATTTGGCAAGGTTCAAGGTGCGCCGTTGTGGTATCAAAGAGCTGGAGAAGCAAGGAATGGCCGTCAGCTCTGGGCAGGAGGTTGATGTAAACATTGGTCCTGAAGTTTGGCAGGCTGCTATCTTTAAGGTAAAATGAACATGAATTAAGGAGACACACCATAAGGATCTAAAAGCTTGAAAAAAATGTAACCAAACTTTCTGCTGCTTTGTTGAAGATGATGGAACTTATACCTTTAAACATTTAATAGGTGGGAGATGATGTACGACAGGACATGCTGGCTCTTCAGGTAATCTCCATTTTCAAGAACATCTTCCAGACAGTGGGACTGGACTTGTTCCTCTTCCCATACCGTGTTGTGGCCACCTCTCCTGGGGTAAGAATGATGGAAATAGAGTAAATGTTAATGATGGTCTGATGCATAGGAATAAATTGGAGTGTTACTCTGTTCTTTTTGTTTTCTGTCTGTGTTATTACTTAGATTTTCTTATGGATATACATTGTAAAGAATTTTCATTTCATTACTATAGTGTGTCTTGATGCAAATATATAAAGATCTGTGAGAAATTTATTCTATATGTTTCAGTGTGGTGTGATTGAGTGTGTTCCCAATGCTAAGTCTCGGGACCAGCTGGGCCGAAGTACAGACACTGGGATGTACGAGTATTTCATCAGTGTATATGGGGACGAAAATTCTCACGCTTTCCAACAAGCACGGTCCAACTTTGTAAAGTCCATGGCAGCGTATTCCCTGGTGGGCTTCTTGTTGCAGATCAAGGACAGGCACAATGGCAATATCATGTTGGATACTGCAGGACACATCATTCATATTGGTAAGTTCAGGTCTTTCTCAACAGCTTTTTGATTTGTTTTCCTTTCTCTCCTTATTTTCTTTGTATACATTTTTCACCTTTTCATTTGTTGTTGACAAGGTGGTATTAGAAGTAGAAATATATGAAGTATCTATGTATAAGATTATCCAGTGTGTATCCACAAAACCAAATTTCTTTAGGATACAAAAGATATCCCTTGGATTGAATTCTTCCAGATTTTGGCTTCATGTTTGAAAGTTCACCCGGTGGCAATCTTGGATTTGAACCGGACATCAAGTTGACCCAAGAGATGGTGATGATCATGGGCGGAAAAGTAGAAGCGGCACCTTTCCGTTGGTTCGTCGAGCTTTGCATCAAGGGATACTTGGCTGTCAGGTAATGTTTCATCTTTTGTTGTCCTTGCATTTGTTCTGTTGTTCCCTCCAGGTTGTTTTAAAAGTAGTAATTGGACTTCTACTTATTACTATTTTTGTGACTTGTATCATAATTTTTTTTTTGAGTTTTATAAAACCAAAGTAAATACTTCAGTCCAAATTCTGCATGTGCAGATAAAAACTCTTTGCAGTTATAATTTTTATGTGATGAAAATAAATCTTAAACGTAAAATTGATTAAAAAAAAACAAATGTGCAACTCTTATGTCTTGAAAAGTAAAGAATTGTAAAAATTGAGAGAGAGAGATAGAGAGAGAGATAGAGAGAGAGAGAGAGAGAGAGAGTGAGAGTGAGAGTGAGAGTGAGAGTGAGAGTGAGAGTGAGAGTGAGAGTGAGAGAGAGTGAGAGTGAGAGTGAGAGAGAGAGAGAGAGAGAGAGAGAGTGAGAGTGAGAGCGAGAGAGAGAGAGAGAGCGAGAGAGAGAGAGAGTGAGAGTGAGAGAGAGAGTGAGAGGGAGAGAGAGAGAGTGAGAGAGAGAGGGAGAGAGAGAGTGAGAGAGAGAGTGAGAGAGAGAGTGAGAGAGAGAGTGAGAGAGAGAGTGAGAGAGAGAGTGAGAGAGAGAGTGAGAGAGAGAGTGAGAGAGAGAGTGAGAGAGAGAGTGAGAGAGAGAGTGAGAGAGAGAGTGAGAGAGAGAGTGAGAGAGAGAGTGAGAGAGCGAGAGAGAGAGCGAGAGAGAGAGCGAGAAAGAGAGTGAGAGAGAGAGTGAGAGAGAGAGTGAGAGAGAGAGTGAGAGAGAGAGTGAGAGAGAGAGTGAGAGAGAGAGTGAGAGAGAGAGTGAGAGAGAGAGTGAGAAGAGAGAGTGAGAGAGAGAAAGTGAGAGTGAGAGAGAGAGAGAGAGAGAGAGAGAGAGAGAGAGAGAGCTTTGTACTGGAAGAACATTGGAAATTGTGGATGAAAATATATGCCCATGTCTTTCCTTTTAAGAGGAAGACAATGATGCTCATCTTTTTAAGTTGTCTCTTTGGCCAAATATTAAATTGCCCTGCTGCAAAGTGTTTTTTTCTGGAATTTGTTGTTGAGTGCTATTAATGTAATGTGTTGAGTCAGTTACCTTACTGACTTTATTGGTAATAGTATAGTGCCTTGATATGAAATGACCCTGTAACTTTAGACGTTGATGCAAAGTCTTGTTCAGTAAGATGATAATAATGCTTCATGGTGGTCATATTGTATCCTAATATAAATTCAGTTGGAAACCGTAACCATAGTTTTCAAATGCATATTGAACATAAACCCTTGTTATAGCTATTTGTATGTAGTTTTGAACTGTATTACCTGTACGTAAGTATGTCATCATTGCTTGTTTCTTTTTGTTTTCCTACCCAAGTTTTATGTATTTGTGACGATTTACCTCAGCTCAATTATTAAGTAGGATGCATTTGGCGGAAAAGGTAAGTTTATGTTTTCCAGTCTCTTAACTCATTAAATCCTAACCTCCCAGGGCCTCTTATCATACCTCTGGTATTGCTGTGATATAGGTGGATGCAAAGGAATTGAAAAAAAGTGAGAGGGTAACCCATTTTAGCGAGGCAGTTTGTTTAATATTTGGGTTTTGATAATTTTTTTCTCCAAAATTATGTACAATATAATACTTTTGTTTGTCTTCCAATTGTCACTTTACCTTTTTTTTCCTATTGTTACTTCCCAACTTGTTTAATTCAAATATTTCTTTCCTCATCAAAGCTTCTTTGGGGTGCTAACAGAGGGAAAATAGGAAATTTTCTGCTTATTCTTGGAATACTCTGCTGTATATATGTGTTGCTTTTGTAGAATGCTTTGCTCAATGAAAGTATAAAAATGCGCGTTATTTAAGCCTTTTGGTTTTTTGATATGTGAAGGATTTTTACGATATATTTGAAAATGATAATGGTGGGAGAGGGGAGGCAAGGGACATCTCCCAGAAATGCATGTTGATGAGAAGATTAAGAACCAAAGCAGAAGTTATTTTTTACCAACATTTTCTAGTGTCAAGGTTATACTATTTACAGGTTCCATAATAATGGATGGATGATAATGGTGATGATGTTAATATATGGGGTTACATTAGCAATATTATACCATTTAGTACACAGCAATTAGAAATTAGGTACATAGTCACAACAAGAGCATTATCACACATACGGGAATCAGGTAAGGAAAGACAGCACAGAGTCAGGTAGGATGAAGCAACACATTTTATCTCTCTGTATTCGTTTTGTTGTTTGCCAGTTCTTTTTACTGAAGAAGGAGTCTTAAGATGCAGGCAGGTATTCGCAAGAGGTATTTGATTTCTACATCTAGGAGTTCTGAATTTTTTAGGATTTACAGCCAGAGTGAATATCTAGGAAGTACTCAATAGGTGATAGGTAGCCCCTGTCATAGGTGTACGTATATTCTGTACCTCAGCTCAATATGCATTCTCTGTGAAGAGTTGCTCTGTTATTGTTAAACAGTACATCTTGCTCTACAATATGCCCATAGTTAGCCTTTTTAGGCACTTGCCACAAGTCACTTCATTTGATTGTCCTCGTAGGATCAACATTGCAACTAAATATTGATATCATTGGC
>NC_091578.1:30860991-30878491 GCF_042767895.1 Penaeus vannamei | reverse complement strand
ATCATATATTTGAACTATAATTACAAAGATTATTCATTCATGATAATTTATTTACCCATGCCCTTATAAATGTATGGACTTTGTTATTACAGTATTGTGTGTAGGATTTTTGAAAATTAATAATCAAGAGTAATTATTTGTCTTGATAAAAGTCTGTGTTCAGTAGAATTTTCTTTACGATCTTGCAAAGAATTTTATATGAGAAAAACTTGCAGAGATAGATTATATATGAAATTTCAGAATTTATCATTTATGATTTAATAATTATGAGTAGCTGCAGTTGCTAATCACATTAAGAAAATACTGATTTGGGTTGCTTCACAGTAGGAACAGTTTCTGTGCTTATTACTTAGAGAAGAAAGAATAGATATTCTTGTTTTTTTTGTTTTTTTTTTTTAGTACAGTTAATATACCCGACTTGTATATTAGTTTTTTCAATGATTTTTCATTTTCTTACAGGTGTGTTTAAGTGTATGTAATGAGTGCACGAGAAACAAGCTTGCAGAATGAATCCAGCACACCAGGCCAGAATGTGACACAAGTTATTCAGGCTGCTGGGGTGAGTCGATGTACCTTATAGGATTGTTTTATGTGAAGATGGGTTGCCTTCCTCCCTTACTTCCCCTTTTTCTTTTCGGTTTTCGTAGTCGTATTTCTTTATGTCTTGATTTCGTGCAGGGATGTGATTTTGAGGATATAGAAAAATATATTTCTTGTCAAGTCGTGATTATAAGTTAGGTATTTTTATAAGGCCAAAATGAAAAATACCTTTGCATTTTTTTATGTAAAAATACAGACTCAAAAATTGTTATCACTGAAGTCCTGTCTACCACAACTTTAAAACCCTAGTTTTATAAAATACCACCAAAGACACAACCTCTAGCACCACAATGGCTAGATTTATGACTACCAAAGCACACTAAGTAAATCTTGGGACTGCATCATGTCTATTGGCACTAGCCAATGACCGGGGATACTGCATAGGGTGAGTGTACAGTATCTTGATATCAAACTGAGGCGTTATAGAACAAGCAAGATTTGTATTTTGAATTTAAACTTCCCTTTTATTTTTTCATTGTGATATATAGGGCTAGTAGGCAGTGTTTAGAGTGAGGTCGTGTCCACGAACAGGTTCATTACATCACTTCTCAAAAGAGAATAATCTGAATGTAGAAAAAAAATCCCGACCTACTGACCCACCTCCAGAGAGAATCAAAGGTATTTTTTCACTTGGCCTAATTAGAAGGTTTTTCTTATAGAAAGTATATCAATAAAATAATCATAACATTTATTTTTATTTCAGGGTAATGCTCCCAGCAGCAGCAGCAACAATGTCAGTGGAGGCATGGAGTCTCAGTTGGCCCAGCAACTCATGAGTCCAGTAAAGGGGTCCAGCTTAGGGTCGGGTGAGGGAGAGCTGGTGAGGTTATCAGATCCACGCAGCTTACATTCCTACACACCGCACACCTCACCCATCCCGTCTGGCCATGCGACCCCTGTGGCAGCAGAGGTTACCCCAACCACCACCCCTTCCTCCTCTCCCCGGAGACCACTACCCAGTGTGTCTCTGGAGCCTCCAGCCAAACGGATAAAAGTGGAGGAAAAACCCACTAATATCTTAGAACTTAGAAATCTCATCATTGATTGGAAGAAAGTTAAACTGGAGAGTGTTAAGGATAAGTACAATGACCATTTGGTGGAAAAATTCTTTCTGGAGAATGATGGCAACATGATGGACTTCCAATCATGGTGTAGGAGGCCAACTCCAGAGTTGCTACAGTACATCCGTCAAAATAAACTGGAAGGGGACGAGTCTCTGGAAGCTAAATACACCATCCCTAATCCTCTGCAGCTTTCATCAGTCATTCAGGTCAAAAGCGAGCCTCAAACTGATTCTCAGTCTCCATCGAAATCTGGGCTAAGCTTGACTAGCAGAGGGTCAGCCTCTCCAGTTAAGCCTAGTAAAGGCATGGCCAGTCCTGGTGTAGGATCAAGACAGAAGACTCCGTCTACAAGTGAGGCAGCCCCAAGTTCAACCCAGCAAGATCAGATGGTTGAGAAGGCAAGACAAGAAGCGTATGTTATGCAACGTATTGCTGCATTGAGAAAAGAAGGACTGTGGCCAGAGAAACGTTTACCAAAAGTTCAGGAGCCTCCGAGGGCAAAGGCCCACTGGGACTATTTACTTGAGGAAATGGTGTGGCTCAGTGCTGACTTCGCTCAAGAAAGAAAATGGAAAAAAGCAGCTGCCAAAAAGTGTGCTCGAATGGTTCAGAAATATTTCCAGGATAAAGCATTGCAGGCACAAAAAGCTGAAAAAGAACAGGAAATGAGAACTAGGAAAATCGCAGCATTTATAGCGAAGGAAATTAGGACCTTCTGGGGCAACGTAGAAAAATTAGTTGAATATAAAGTAACAACCAAATTAGATGAGAAGAAAAAGAAGGCATTGGACCAGCAGCTTAGTTTTATTGTAGATCAGACAGAGAGGTATTCCTCATGGCTAGCAGAGAGTATGAACAAACCCGTGGACTCAACAGCTGCTTCCACTCGCTCCAATTCTCCATCACGAGACAGTCGGGTATCTGATGGTGAGTATAAATATTTTAAAATTTTGGATTTTGTAAAAAGTTGGCTCATTTTCAGTAAGGTAGACTTTTAAGTTTTGATTTTGGGAATTTAAAATTTTAGAGAGTTCTGAAATTATTTTTTATAGAAACTAAAGTAATCTCACTCTTAAAAATTTTCTCATATTATACATTCACCTTCTACAAGTTCTCCACTTCATATTTGTCCTTGTGAAACACTAGTTTTCACTCACTGAATGCAGTTATGGCAGTGAAGCACATATTTGTCAATGAAAGCCAATGAATATGTAGTATTATAATTATAGAATTTGTGTTTGCAAGGTTATATAAAGCAGAATTTGAATTATGAAGTAAAATGAGTAAACACTTGTATACTAAATATAATTAGTAAGATACCCATACTATTAAAGGGATCTAGAATAATGTTCAGATTTTTTTTGTATGCATGCAAAAAGATTTATGGTAAAAAGTGTTTATATAGTCTTGAAATAGTGAAATCGGGTTTGTAATGAGAGATGTTTTCAATATTTTATTTGCTGATTTTATAAATTATTTCAGTGACAGTAAAATGTGATCACTTACAGTCTGATGGATAATATATACCTTATTGTAATCAGATATTCAGATATGTATTACATATGGGAAATAATCCTTATTAATATCAGTCTTGTAATTGTCAATGGCATCTATGGTATTTTGATGCTAAAGATGGTAATAATAAATGTGTTAATAGGATTATTATCTAACAGCTAGCTAACTTAAACTTGTGAAATTTCAGAGGAATTTCAGCCAGTGGAATCATCTGATGATGATGAGGGCACCATTGCGAGAGAGGATGACAACCCTGAGGAGCAGGCTTCGGAGCTTCAGCTGCTACAAGAGGAATCCAAGCAGACCATCGAGGACCTGCTGAAGGAGCTCCCACCAGGCTACCTGGACCGTGATAGTGATACCTCCAGTTGTAGTGGTGATGCGGAACAGCCAGAGGCCCTGGAGGCTTCAGAGGCTGCAGTGCAAGAGGAGGAAGCAAGTGAGAAAAAGGAAAAGGGGATGGGGAATGTGGAACCTTTGGACAAGGATAAAGGTGAAGGTGAGGGAGAGGAGGAGGCTATGGAAGTAGAACAGGAGAAAAAGGAGGAAGACAGTGAGAAGGTGGATGGTGTTGGTGAAAGGAAAACTGTTAAAGATATTAGAAAGAGGAAAGTGAAATTAAAGACAAGTGGGGGTGAGGGTACATCAAAGAAAGAATTTGACAAAGATTTTGAAGTGGAGGAATCGGAGGACGATGATGAAAATACCATTGAAGAACAAGAGGAGAAAGAAGGAGAAGTCAACCATCAAGAGGAGTTGGATGATTTGCAGGTGAGTGTGATTTATCGGAAGAGGCAGGAAATTGGTGCATTGCCGTGTACTTGATATTGATTTTGTTTTGTTTTCTATTAATATTTGTTTGTTTTAATTTTTTTTTTTTCCTTTTCTTTTCTTTCCCTTTTCTTTTTTATCTTCATATTTACTCTTTTTTTTTCTGTTTTTCTTATTTTCTTTTTCCTTTTTCTCTTCTTTTCTTTTCTCCTGAATTGCTAAAGGAAATGGTATCCATTTCAGTTCTTTCAAGAATTCATAAAGAAAAAAAGTTCTATTAAATTCATCAGAATGAAAAAACTAACCAAATACTTTCACTTAACACAGTTATATTTACCTACACCTGTTTCGTAGTTAAGAAACTTATAACTTGGTATGATTGCTGTACGCTAGAGGTCCTATCAAGTCCAAATAAAGGTTTTATAGAATTGTGGTGGAAAAGACACATGCTGCAATTATTTAAGACTTAGAAGCATTTAAGAAGAATTGTTAGTGGACAAGATATTGTACATGGTAACAGTTACCCATTAGTGCTGTAGTGCAAAAAGATATAAGGTAGGAAGAACAGTGTTACTTATAAGAAGTAAAGTTGTGTTGATATGGGGCATTTGTATCCAATTTAATGCTGCCTATGCCAGGGGACTTCTTACATCATGGCAGATGGGGCACAAAGGTTTAGTGGCAAGTATCCATGTCACATGCATCAATCCTGCTCTTAGGTTTTGTTCGCAAAACATTTGTTTGCTTGGTTACTTATTAGTCATTGCACAGCCACTATGGAGTAGACATAAAGTATCTCTATAGTTTGCTGGCATGACAAACAAGGGAAAGCGAAATGCAATTACCTGCAGAATATGCCCATCACATGGCTGCGTGTGAGATGGAGAAATCTCAGCGTGAATGGGTTACATGGAATAGTAATAATGATATTTGTAATGATAGTAATTTGCTTTAATTCCATTTGTTACAATGGTTATTCTGATTAATGTTGCCATTATATTACCCTATTCGCAAGGAATGGCCGGTGTTATATATATATATATATATATATATATATATATATATATATATATATATATATATATATATATATATATATATAATGAATATGAGTATATAGATATATGTATGTATGTATGTACTTAGACATATACATATACACTTTTGAGGTTTATTTTTATTGCCTATAAATATGACTAAGCAAGGATCTAGGGTAAAGAGATTTTTAACCTATGCTGCCAGTTATACCAACTGGTACATGGCTTGGCTGTTGTGGACAAAGTTGTGGGTGGGTATTATATCATGACCAGTCCTGTGACATTGGCTCATCAGATAGAGCTTGTTTTATTCCAGTAGTAGCAGTATTATATATATGGTAAAAGTTTTAGGGAAAAGCACCTAAAGTGAAGTTGAACTTTTTTATTATTATTATTATTAATTAATTAATTAATTGGTTAATTAATTATGCAAGCCCTTAGATGCCTAAGGCTGCTCACAAACTACTGAACAAGCTGGTCACAAACGGGAAACTGTCGATGCACACCAACAATTCTGCTATTATATCCGCTTGCCAGACTTTTTACCTCTTATTATTGGGTTAAATTAGAATTAACTCTAAACATCCTAACTTAGGGAAAGGGCACCGCACTTCGAAAGTGGTTCTTATATTATCCAATCCCCTCTTACAAGTGTCCACTCGGTATTTGTTATTATGAACCACTGGTTTTGACTTTTAAATCCGGAACAAGTGCCCCTTGATCATATTGGTAGGGGTTTCGCATACAGGAATTAAAACTGGCAGTTCACACAGACATTGTTGGTTGTTGATCTTTGGACTGGAGGGAGAGATGTATAGTTTACATCTGAAGAACTACACCACAAATGTAAGAGTTGCTTCTCTCTCATTCTCGAAACGATGGAAGAAAGAAAAGTATAACGAGACTGGATTGATTTTGAGACCACTTTGATAGGCCAAGGTAGGAAGCTGTAGGTATCATCACCATTCTCTTTATTCATTAGTATGATTGTTGTTTTTTTATCATTGTTATTACTATTGTTAATTATTTTTTTATTGTTATCGATAGTGTTGTTATAGTTAGTATGATGGTGATTATCATCATTTTTACTATTGATGTTATAATTACTATCATTATTATTATTATTTATTCTTATTACTATTTATTTTATTTTTGTGTTTCCATATTTATCGTTGGAATCATTACTGTAATTTTGTCAACTTTGTATCAACTTCCAAGGATCTCATTCATTAGGTGGGCAGTTCTGCAGATGGTACTGCCCTTTTCTTAACCTTTACCTTAAGTACTTAACAGTACTTCTTGGCATATAATATTCAAAATTGGAAGAGAAATTTCAAGTTATAAGTTTTGGAGTACAATGCAGTGTTACCATGATAGATTAGTGCTGACAGGAGTATAACATCGCTTAGTGTAGAAACTAGTTTGTCCTGGTTACAGTGCAGAATATCAACCATAGTAATGTTACACAAGTAAAAAAGATACACATGTTAAACTCTTCCCTATGGGGCAGCCAAAAGAGCACTCTTAGGATTTGTAAAGAATCCAGAGGGCATCCATGGTCCTACAATCATAAGGGCAAAGAATTTGTAAAAATTGAATATGAATCTCCCAAGATCAACAATGCCCCTAAGCCTTTGTTCTGGGAGGTCACCCAGGCTGATGCACAAATGGGATTACATAGCATTACATCATATGCAAAGCGTATAGATATTAATCATACCAGGTGAAATTGGTAAACAGAACATGTATCTTTAAGGTGTACTTTTTCATGTGCCCAACTGTGAAAACATGTAATTACCAAGAAGTTTTATACATACCAATAGGTAGATGCATATTATCAGATTAATTCTCCTAATTTCAAACAAAGACTCTATCAGCTCTTCATTGGTTGCTTCAGCCTATTTGGCTGGAGTAAGGAATGTATGTAATTATGACACCAAAATCAACATTACATTTCTATCCATGTCACTACCTTGGGAGCATATTGTTTTCTATTTCTTGCTGTTTATCCAGGTTTGCAAAAATGCAAGATAAGAAATTAACTGAACTTGAAATTGGTATGTTTCCCCTCACTGTCAGTGTATGATTTGCCAACAGTAAATGGTATTGTTATTGCTAATATTGATTTTGACTATTTTAGGTATCATTATTGCCTTTAGATACTTCAGAAATACTGCTTGCTCACCTCAGGATATATATAAATACATACATAGGTCTGTTTCTATCAACTCCATGCATATGTATATATGTATTTTATATGTTATGAATTGTTTCAGGCTGAAAATGAAATGTCAGTGGAAGAGTTGAGAAGAAAATATGCAGAATTAGCAGCCAGTGCGGAACCAATGGAGGAAGACATTGACAACGAAAGTTCAGATGATGATGATGATGAAGATAATGAAGAAGATGAAGAAGAGATGGAAGTTGATGGAGAGGAAGAGGAACAGCATGAAGATTCTGACAGGGATGAGGAGTGTAGTGAAGAAGGGGAAGAAACTCCTAGTGATGAAGAGGAGGAGGATCTTGGCCTTGGCTTGGCAACGCTCATGGACGAGAATTTCGAGACCCAGGACAAGGATACCAAGGGTGACAGCGAGAAGGCAGACAAGGAGCTCCAGGATGCCTCAGCAGTGGCTGAGGCGCTTCAGCCCAAAGGCTTCACCCTGTCTTCCACTTCTGTGACTACGCCCATTCCTTTCCTGTTGAAGCACATGCTGAGAGAGTACCAACATGTAGGCTTGGACTGGTTAACAACTATGTATGAAAAGAAGCTAAACGGTGAGTAACTTTTGAATAATCTTTGTATAAATTCACAGTTATGCTGTAATTTACAGGTTAATCCTATAGAACATAATTCCTTTGCTTTCTAGTGATAACCAGAACTAGTGCTTGAATTATCAAGTGTCATCATAGTAAATTTTGTTCCTGAACTCATTTGGTGCTATGGACCAAGGAAAATATTAACAGGTCTAATTAACCTCAAATGAGGGGGGAAGGGATTATATCTATTATTATTAATAATACTAATGGTATTATTGATATTATTATTTGTGCTAATAACAATGATAATAGTAACAATAACAAAAACTCCAAAATTCAATGAATGAGTTAATAAAAATGTCTTTATAAGGTAGTAGTAGTAGTGGTAGTAATATAGATTAGCTTATAATGAACAATGCATGTAGCATGCAATCACGGCATTAACAAGTTAATAATTGATTGCCTTGAGTTTACATATTTGAATTTATTTTGCTCTTTTAAGTACTGCAAGGTGTAACATCAAAGTTTAGTCACAACTCATTTATGAATGTAAATAGATGTTCAGAAATAGAAAACTCTACATGTAAATGTAACCCATAAATAGCAGTAAAAAGTGCATTTACATAATTATGGAGTCACCCATACTAATATTTCAGTAACATTAAGAAAGGAGGGAAAGCAGTCTCAGATTTGGACTGCTCGCTTATGGTCAATGGGCATTTTACCCCCTCTGTGAAATTTAGTGACAAATGTTTGCCATGTATAAGCTTTTAGGGTTTAATAGATAAGATGAATATAGATATTGAGTACAAATTTTGTCTTTAAAGAGAATGAATATTAAAATTTGGTGAACTTCCAATAGAGATGGAATTGATGGAATTGAATTTGTCACTACTGTAATATATTTGAGGTAGTGAACATGGAAGATTAGTTATTAATGAATTTTCAGTAGTGTATTTAGGATTTGATTAGAATTTGTAATTGAAAAAAGTTGGTCATCAAAAGGTATGCTACCTCTGTTGCCATTACTATTAGTGTTATTATAATGACTGCAATTACTACTATTGTTTTTATTATTTTTACTTTCCAGGTATTCTTGCTGATGAGATGGGTCTTGGTAAAACCATTCAGACCATATCTCTCTTGGCCCACCTCGCTTGTGAGAAGGGTAACTGGGGGCCACATCTGATTGTTGTCCCTACCTCCGTCATGCTCAACTGGGAAATGGAGTTCAAGAAATGGTGCCCGGCTTTCAAGATCCTCACTTACTATGGCACGCAGAAAGAGCGGAAGATGAAGAGACAAGGTTAGATATATAATACTCAAAATTCTATACAGTATGGATGAAAATAACAAATAAAGCTGTGTGGGTGATAATGCTTGTAAATAAACAACTGCATAGACAGATTTGAGACTGAAAAATGAAATGAAAATGGTAATAAGTCACAAAGACACCAGCATTAGTCAACATTTTGCTCACCAGCAGTTTGAGGGTGGTGTCACAGCAATATCTTGTATTTGAGTATTGCATGCAGTTATTAAGTTATTAATGTTGTAAAGATTCTGCTATTTAAACTTTTCATGTTTTTTTGTCACAGGTTGGACAAAGCCAAATGCATTCCATATTTGTATTACTTCCTACAAGCTGGTGATCCAGGACCATCAGAGTTTCAGAAGAAAAAAGTGGAAATACTTTATCCTTGATGAAGCTCAGAACATTAAGAATTTCAAGTCGCAACGATGGCAGTTACTATTAAATTTTCAAAGCCAAAGGTTTGTTTTTAAGTAGAACTGTTTTTTATATTTTGAAGCATATTCCAGTAAAAAATTTATTTAATAACTCAATATATTTTCTCCAAACACACAACCCCACATAATTATTTCCTTTCTCTTAACCTCTCAGACGTTTATTGCTGACGGGAACGCCTCTCCAAAATAACTTAATGGAGTTGTGGTCTTTGATGCATTTCCTGATGCCCAATGTGTTCGCCTCGCATCGAGAGTTCCGGGAATGGTTTTCCAACCCTGTTACTGGTATGATTGAAGGCAATAAGGAGTACAATGACAGCATCATTAAGAGATTACACAAGGTAAGATACTGTGCCTGTCTTGTTGATTATTATTATTTTTTTTTTTTTTTATTTTTTTTTTTTTTTTATGGATTTTATTTCTTTTTTAGATTTTCATTACTTTGATTACTTGATTGGTAATAAAGAGTAAGGGAAAGACCACTTGTTAATAATAAACTTTTGTAGGTGCTGAGACCATTCATATTGAGGAGATTGAAGACTGAAGTAGAACAACAGATGCCCAAGAAGTTTGAACATGTTGTAATGTGCAGACTGTCCAAACGGCAACGGTACCTCTACGAAGAATTCATGTCAAGAACCAAGTACGTTGATTTACTTGCTGCAATGTTTTTCGTACTGCTGTTGATGTTGCTATTTTTTTTATCATCGTGATTACTACAACTAATGCTTCTATTTTACTTACAGAACTAAGGAGACTTTGGCATCAGGCAATTTTCTGAGTGTGATAAATGTGCTAATGCAGCTACGTAAAGTTTGCAATCATCCTAACTTGTTTGAACCACGTCCAACTGTATCGCCCTTCATGATGGAGGGTCTTCTGTACAGAGCCCCATCCATTGTATGGGGGATTACTGACTACGATCCATTCAAGGTTAGTTTATCGCTTTCAGGAGATACAGCAATTATTTTATACCTTTCTATGAATGTTATATATGTTATACTTGTATGGATGAAGTAGGCTTTTCTCTCGTCCATAAAATTACATCTGGGATGTGTTTTGAGTAGTTGAAGAACTGTATTTTTGCTGGTCGTTGGCGGAATGTCATTTATTTAATCAAGAATCTGGAGATGTACACTTAATGTTATTAGAAATTCTTAATTACTTTTTCTCTCCACAGCATGTAGATCTGTTCAGCTTAAATTTACTTCTTGCTGACCTAGAGCTATGCCTAACGGCATTTGCTGCACATCGCATTCGCAAATTCCAAGCATCCAAAAGACTCATTGAAGAAATAGACTCTGCCCCAGACCCTCCACCAAAGTAAGGATGTGTTTGTTTTCCTTTTTAAAAGTATTTTTGAATTATTGTTACCCAATTGTGCTGAAGATCCATCAGATAGTCTATCAGCCAGTTTGTAAAATTTGTGCAAGGGAAGACCCAATGAATATTCCTAATACAGCTACATTTGTCTATCTATCTGTCTGGTACATACACATGTCTAGACTAATAGAATGTATTTATTTCTTTGTACATGCATATCTGTATAATGAATGTGGTTTGGGTTAAGCCTTGCACAATTTTAGCAAACTGGCAGTATTACTGAATTTGGAAGGGATCTATTTTTTATATTGAAATGTATCATATGATTATTTATTTATTTTCTGGAATAAATGTGCTTCACAAAAATGATACTTACCATTGCTGATTTTTCTTTCTTTCTTTCCTTAGGTGTCCAGCTGGTAAAATCAAGCTCCACGTGCGGCCGTCTAGTCAAAGTGTGCCTAAGCCAGGAGGTTCTCCTGTGACCACACCTAGAGCACCAACTCCTGTAGGGACTGTGCGAGCTCCATTGCAGCAAGCTCCTGCAGTAGCAGCAGCACCTGCTTCGGTGCCAGGTGGAGGCATGAGGTTCCAGCTGGTACAACAAGGAGGTACAATAAAAGGTTAGTTGAAGTGTTTTTCTCTTTGCCCTTTCGTGTTGTTATTGTCAGTGCCCTTAGTAGATTTATATAAAGGAATTTTTGTTTGTAACCAGAATAATTGCCTGCTAACAAAATGTAATAATTTATCTTTAATTCATATAGCCATCCAGGTTGCACCAGGCACAGGCAGCAGTGGAATGATGGTGCAGCAGACACCCCAGGGACCACGTTTGGTCATGCCACAAAGAGTGGGCATTAGTAACCCAACTGGTGCTGCCACTGTGGGTGGAGCACCAACAGTTGCAGGGACATCAGCAGTTGGAGGACTTCAGCTTCTACAAACTTCGTCAGGTCAGCTGTTATTAACAACAGCTCCTGTACAAAAGCCAGTGAACCAAACAATGTCTCAAGGTATTATTTTCTTCATCCCTCTGTTTCATTCAGATTATTGAAAGATTTTAAGCTTTTTCTTGAGTGTGAAAATCAGAAATAGTGTTCAGATCATGTAAAGTTCCTTATTTATTGAAGTGATATGCTTATATTTTTTTATATGATTCAGGTGTCAGTGGAACAGCAGCAGCAGCACTGCTACAGCGTCTGCAAGGGTTAAAGGGCTTGCAAGGTTCAATGATAACAACAGGTGCAGGTGGTCGGCCTGTCTTGAGATTACCACTGCCTACAAATACTCTGAGACCGCAGACTCAGGTCTTAGGCACTGTTCCTAATCCTGGAGCAACACCAGCAGTAGGAGGAACAACAGCAGTACGGCCTCCCACGACTCCTGTGCAAGTAAGAAAAACTTTTTTCTTTGTGATTAAGGATAATGTTTATGTAATTTGTAACAGTAGATAGTATATGATGGTGAATTTAAAATCAGTGGTAGAGCACTTTTGTGTGTTACTAATTATGTTGATACTCAAAGGTAGTGGTGAATGGATTTGAAATACTTGGTACAATTGCAGAGTACACCCACTGCAAGTCCTGTGAGGCCTGGACCGTCATCCCCAGCACCTCGGACACAGACAGCCAATTCAACACCTAGCACCACACCCACCAAGGTTATGACAAGGGTTGAACAGAGAGAGCTGGAGCGCCTAGAGGAGAAGAGAAAAGACGAAGAAAGAAAAAGAAGCTTGTTTTTCCTTGTAAGGGACACTTTTTAGTGTTGAGATGTCGATTTTGAAAGAAGAGTTAAAGGAAATGTGATTGATTAAGTGAATATTATTGATATATTGGAACAATTAAATATTGGATACCCAACATACTCTAGGTATTCTGCACTGGGATAGATTGTTCCGAGGTACCTTTCACTGAGAAAGACAAGTAAAGGGATAGGCTGAAATTGGGGATACCTTACTATGACAGATCACAAAGCTAAATAACACAAGAATTCATAGGAGGCAAAAAAAATGGTTACAAATGATATTGTATAAATGCAGTATATTTGTGTGTTCTGAAGTTATAGTTAATATTCAGTGTGAAATGAATGTTGAAAGGGCAACAGGAGTTCCTTTCGTGTCCACTTTCTTTTTAGTTTCTTTATTATTAGAACAAACTCCAGCCGACATAATAAAAGAGTAATAGTTTGTTGAAAAAAGATTTAATGCCAATAGAAAATATGTACATTTGTTAAAAGTTACAAGTGCATAGATTTTGGCATTGTAACTATGTTGAGATCTTTAGTTTAGAAGGGTACCTCACAATGGGAAAGACAAACCAGGTAACCAGAACTGGGAATGGCGGGAGAGAGGTATCATGTACAAGGATTGGCACACTTAGTATCAAATGGTTTGATTGATCCCCACCAAAAAAATATTACAAGTAAATCTAATTCCTCCATATTTTCTATTTTCAGAATGATTTGGATGAAAGAAAGCGTAAGAACAGAAAGGATAAACTGTCACTCATTTCCAAACTAAACACTCGCCGCTGTCATGCGTGCCCCATCTATGGGTCAGATCTGATTGAGGCAGTCAATGTCATTGGCAACGTCCAGGGATTAGCCTTGAGCACGGAATGGTGTGGCCAAGGCATGGTCCATTGTCAGCATGCAACCATGGTCAACCCAAGATATTATTGGTCCCAGACTCATTCACTTCACATGATGGTGAACACTCCTGTGACCTATCTTCAGAAGCTGAAGGATATGACAGACAGATATGTGTTCTGTATTCCATCAGTGGTCGCGCCATATCCTCAGATGAGAATGAGTCATCCACAGCCTTCCAAACTGTGGATGGATGAGCGAATGAAGGTGGTCATGAAGAATGGGCTTGGGCCAAGAATGTCTCCTTTGCATCATATCATGAATGCTTCGGTTACACAGTTCCCTGATCCCAGACTAATTCAGTATGACTGTGGTAAGTACCTGTAGATTAATAGATACTGGCACAGCATCCATGTCATATAAAATCAGAATTATTTTTTATTTGCAGATTTTAATGTCCTCATCTGTACATTACAGGTAAGCTGCAGACTCTAGATCGCCTTCTTCGTCAGCTAAAGTCTGGAAGTCATAGAGTCTTGATATTTACACAAATGACAAAAATGCTGGACGTTTTTGAAGCCTTCCTCAATTACCACGGACACCTGTATCTGAGATTAGACGGCACAACAAGAGTTGACCAGAGACAGGTAAGTTGATATTTTCAGAGAGAAAGAATGAACTAGCATATGAAGTCCAGATACTTCATTCAGAATAAAGATGATTATTATATCCTGAAAAGAAGTAAAATCATATTTGAATATTTGATTTCTGAATGTCTAATTTCCAAGATATTAGAAGTTTTTATTTTTCTGTGACATGTCATGATGGAATCGCATTTCTTTTTTATAGGTTTTGATGGAGAGGTTCAATCAAGACAAGCGCATCTTTGCTTTCATTTTGTCAACTCGGTCAGGAGGTATTGGTGTGAATCTCACTGGTGCAGACACGGTCATATTTTATGACTCGGATTGGAATCCAACCATGGATGCTCAGGTGAGTACAAGTAATGGTTTGCAAAGCCATTTCACATAAATAGTTTTAGCAACATGAATTATAATTTTTTACATTGTGAGAAGCTTTCCAAAACTAGAAACAATGTTATTGTCCATTAAAGTGTCAACAGCTTATATGATTTTTACATTTTCCACAGGCTCAAGACAGGTGTCATCGTATTGGACAAACCAGAGACGTGCACATCTATAGACTCATATCAGAAAAGACCATTGAAGAGAACATCTTGAAGAAAGCCAATCAAAAACGCCTTCTTGGTGATCTCGCAATTGAAGGAGGCAACTTCACCACGGCACACTTCAAGAGGGTGAGTTGAAGTAGCAAATAATTTTCACAATATTACATCTACAGAAGGCTATATTACTTTTTGAGGAGAGATTTGGTTACTATCTTCTTGATTTTTTATGCCTATAGGCTAAATTTATATATCTGCTAAATTTATATATCTGCTTTAGATAAGGGAGAAAGTATAAATACTTATATTATGTCGTTTCTATTGCAGTCTACCATCCAGGATCTCTTTGATGTTAATGTTGCTGAACATGATGCATCAAAGAGAATGTCAGAAGTCCTGGAAAAGAATGGAGCTCCGGAAGAGGTTTGTTCCTATTGTTATTTAATACTATTTTATAAACTGATTTATAAAATCGGAGACATTTCATAACTTTTTTTTAATTTATAGATTTGTGTGAATCCTTAACTGTTTTGGTTTCAGGCTTATTTTCAAGATTCAGTAGAAATATTTTATTTAATCAATTTTCACTATTTGAAATGGCCACCTAAAACCATGGAAAATAGTTGAAATCAAATGCTTCTTTTTTCTCACTCTTGTCTTTATCCATATATATGACACTGTGATAAGTAGCTCATAAGTGGTGGCATTTACATTATTTTCGTAAGAGATTTAAGATAGCAGTCTAATATCATGTGCTAGAAAAACATTCTCAGAGTGTATGAAGTGAAATATAAACTCCAGATGACACTTCCTAAAGGGGTCCTTTTAATCAACAGGGCAAAGAGTACTCTGAAGGAGAGAGAGTCAAGATGGGAGCATTTGAAAGTGCCTTAGCTGCTGCTGAGGACGAGACTGATGTTCAGGCAGCAAAGACAGCGAAGGCAGAGGCTGCTGCAGAGTTGGCTGAGTTCGATGAAAACATTCCAATTGAAGATGGAGAAGGAGGAGAGGAATTGAGCAAGGCTGAGCAGGAGGTAGCGCTGCTAATGAAGCAGGTGAGCATTGATGCTAGAATTCCTTTTTTTGTTATTCTGTCGGGATCACCGTTGTTAAAAGGTAGAAATGTGGCTTCATTTTTCAATTTTTTGATTTAGCAAAGATCAAATTATATAGGTAATCATATATTACTTGATCTAAAATTTCAGCTGACTCCAGTAGAGAAGTATGCCATGAAGTTCATAGAGTCTGCTGATGACGGTTGGGCTGCTGAAGCAGAGCGCATGGCAGCAGAAATAGAGCAGCAGAAGAAGGAATGGGAGTTGGGGCGCCTGCAAGCTTTAAAGGAGGAGGAGGAGCGTCTGGCCCACAACTCGGACGATGAGCTCCTGGCTTACTCCTCTGCCGATGCACACAATCAGGTCAATATGAAGAAAAAGAAAGGTAGAAATAAGGGCCGTCCAAAAGCCAAGGGCCTGAAAAAGGCTGGGGTTGAGTCCTCAAAAGTTGAAGTGTTTGAAGAGAGGGAGAAATGTAGTAGGTCATCATACCTTAGCACAAGTGACTCTGACAAAGAATCAGAATGTGAGAGCAATTTTGGACAACCGTCAGACAGTGATAGTGGGGAGGAAATGTCAAGTGGTGAAGAGGTCTATAATCCAGTCAGACACAAACTGAGAAACAGCAGTGGAGCAAGTGCAACTAGCAGGACGAGTAGTGAAACGTCAATGCCAAAATCGCCCCCACCAAAGGTCTTGTTCAGCACCGTGTCTGAGGATAGTCCAAGGACTCGGTCAAGAGGTCATGTCAAGATCAACCTCTGGACACTTGACGTAAATCCTGTATTGCCAGGCGAGAGACCAATGCCTTTCAGTAGAAAGCAATTGGCCAACCTCAGGGATCAGGGCATGCCTATGCCACCTTCAGATGAAAAGGGATCTCCAACACCCAGTGATGACAGAGGGAGTAATCTTAGTGGTCAGGCTGTGAATGGGGAGCTTGATAGAAGGGGAGGGAAGGGGATGGGTAGAGGGGAGGGGGAAGACCTAGATGTGGACGTTGTGGGAGATTCTGGGGACTCCAACACAGTGGATGGAACACAAGTAGGAACTGATGACGGAAACAGCATAGAGGATTTAACGGGGACTCTAAAATCAAATGGTCCAACTCAGATCACCGTGGAGAATGGTGGTGGTTTGTGAGTCTTGGTTATGTTTCTGCTTGATGGTATAGTTTTTATGATTACATTTTAATTTATTTTTCTATTTTCAGTATTGTAAAGTAACTGGTGCTGAAAAAAGTGTCACGTAATAATCTGATTGCAATTTTTATCTCTGTGGAAAGTTGACAAATCATGTTACGGAAGAAGAATTAGACTGTGATGCTTGTAAATATTGTAAATTTCTTGTACATCACACAAATAAATGTCTGTCCCTGAATGATGCTGATTGTTTTCTTGGTACACCAGTTGTAAGGCCCATTAAAGCTTGTTTTGGTGTCATGCTTATCCTGACAGCAACCACACTTCAGCATACACTAGCTGTATGAAGAAGATGGTGGATGGCAGTATTCTTGGTCACTTTTTTTTTGAGAAATAACCAGCTAGGTTATTATCTGTTGTCATCTGATATTAGATCATAACTTAACCCTAAGCTTTTTTTATACACAGTTCATTCATTTAACATGTATCCCATTTTTTCCTTTTTTCTAGTTTATAGTGATAATGGCTAGAATTTTTTTGCCCTTACGTTTCCTGACCCTATGTTTGGAATGGCAGTGGCAGTAGTATTATTGTGAAGTGGCTGTTGACCCTCCATTCTGCTGGCACCAAACTGGCTGGGCCTTGCCATACCAAACTGGTCTATACCAAGATACCAGCAGCTTCAGGGTAGGCATGGCAACCAAAATCA
>NC_091578.1:30843491-30853491 GCF_042767895.1 Penaeus vannamei | reverse complement strand
CTCCTCTCAGTCATCCACACAGAAAGGTATACCTTTCATGAGAGTAGAATGTTGTATAATTACTTCTTGATCTTTTACTCATGATGTATTATATGGTATCATTTACTGTTATAATTTTCTGATCATTGTGCTAATTATGATTTGGAATTATTTTTTCTACAGCTAAACCTTTTTGTAGAAAATAAAGTTGTTTCTTTCTTTCGTTACATTAATAGGTTTAACAGGGGTCTCACGATCTCTTACTCCAGCACAACTGCAGTACCTGAAACAGCAAGCCCATGCTAGGCATGCTCTGGCTTTGCAGCAACAAGGAAAGGTAGTAACAACTGGAGACCAGTCCATCAAACGAGTCCAGGTACAGTTTAGATCTGGTCTGCAAAAGACTAGGCAAATATTTGAACATCAGGTCACTGAAATAGCTTATGTTTACTATTTACTACCATAACGCTTTCATGAACTGGACAATAAGTTCTTTTTTCTTATATTATCCACATATTGACATAATAGTACAGAAAAGAATTCTTGATACCTTATACTAAGGTATCTTTACATAGGTAGACATATCCATCTTGAAGAAAATGTTATTTACCAACTTCTGAGCTAAACCCTGCCCTATCAGTTATTCTTCGCAAATATTGCTTTTTTTACCATTGTTATTACTGAACCATTTTCAAAGAAAATGCACTGAAATAACAATTACCATAAAGTAAAACAAATTGTTCGGGTCAAAACAAGGGTGGAATTAATGATGTCACCACATTTAGCCAATAAGAGTACATTGTGATATATATCAAATATAGGTAGATACATAATTATTTGTATAATTTACTTCCATTGCTGTAATTACCAGAAGTAAAACCAAATTTCCCCTCATATTAATATTGATTAGATTACTCATGGGAGAAAGTCAATCTCATTTTTGGGTTCAGTAGGCTAAGTGGAAGTGGAACTACTTGGTTATACTTTTCACAAGTTCTTTTCCTCTTCTTGTGTCATAGTTCTTATGAATGGGAATAAAAAATTGATAAAACAGGGTATGATGGATGTTGAAGCTAAAGGAACTTTAGTTTTTTAAGTGCATTATAATTGTGGTTGTTTTTTATATTAAAGAATTGCTTGGAAGGCGGACAGCAACTTCAAAAATTGTGCATAACTTAAATTTTTAGCTGTGCAAGCTAATGTACTTGTCTGTTCATATACACAGATTGCAGGACAGGCTGGAACAACGCAAAAGGTACAAGTTGCTGTCTCTGGAGGGACCTTGGCTGGTATGACAGCTATACAGGTAAAGCATAGGGATTAAAGACTTTGTTTGAGTGGTAAATCTCTCTCTCAAATTTGATGAAGCTACCATTTTTTTTTCTTTCTTTCTTTCTTTCTTTCTTTCTTTTTTCTTTTTTGAGAATATAGAAGAAATGTCTTTGATATGCTCTTCTGGATTAAAACATCTATTCACTTTCAAACAGGTGAGTCAAGCTGGAAGGACACAGCTCGTAAAACCTGGAACAGTTGTAGCTGGTGCCAGTGGTGTTGTGGCAACAGGAAAAGCTGTAACACGAACTGTGACTGAACGGGAAGTTGCTGCTTTCTTCAAGCAACAACAGATAAATAAATCTGGTCAAGTGACTCAGGTAATTATATTTTTTGCTTTTTTACTGTTTTTCAAGGTCTATATTTCTCATTTGACGTATTATATCATGATGGTAATAGACCATTTTCCTTGCACAGACTCCATGATATCTTTGAAGGTAGTCTGGAATTGTGTGCAATAAAAATATCAGTAAGTGCATTATGTGTGCTTATTATTTCACATTTTTGCATTAGAAAATTTCAGTTTTCTTTAAATGCCCACTGAATATAATTTTCCTCCTAGAGCTTTGTGCACTGTTTGTGAGTTATTCCCATCACCCACGCCTTCAGCCAAATTTTTCAGGACAGCACGTCACCACAGCCCTCGACCATATTTTTCCGTGACATGATGGTCATATCACCTGGACCCAATAGATTAAAACATGGATTGAGTTTTTTTTTATTTTCATTTTTGTTTTTGTTTATTTATTTATTTATTATATTCATTTTTTAAAGCAGATATTCTTAATTTTTTATTATAGGTGCAGGTACCATCAGCACAGTTATTAGCAGGTCTACAGGTGCAAGGTGGGGCAAGTGGAGGAGGCACTCCTGTAGCCACACTTGTGAAGACTGTCAGTGCTCCATCCACCTTAGTGCACACACCCACATCAGTGACACTTCCTGCTTCAGCCATAAATGTAACACTTCCTCAAGCCCGAGTGACCACTGCTGCCACGGTAGCAAAGGCTAACACCACACAGCAGGTTTGTGGGAAACTGAAGTTGTTATTGTTATAAGTAGTTTTAAAGTATCCTTTTTTCCTAGGCAGAGAGATCAATATAATATACAGTTTATAAGACTTGTTTAGCAATCATCCAAACCTGCTGGAAGTGCATACTGCATTTTGACATAAGGAAGTGTAAAACCCAGTATTTCTTCAACAGATGTGGGCAACGCAAGGACAGTATAATATACAGAACATAAATTATTACAATAAAATGTTAGTGCATGTAACCTGTTATATGGATTTTTTTCCTTTTCTTTTTTTCCCAATTCCACTCACAGCATCCCTTTACCATCTCAATTTTCCATACTTCCAAGTCACTGTACTGTGACACTTACTCCAAGTGCATCCTCCTCAATATTTTTTGAAGTACCCTATTTTTTCTAGTAGCAACTCTTTTCAATCCTATTGATATGGTAAGCATTAAAGCTGGCTTCAGTCCTGATGTGACTACCCTGACTCCTCTGTCTCCTGTATTGTATTTTGCTTATGGATCTAGTGTTTTAAACTTGAAGATGCAATTTCATTCCAGACTGTACGTAATATCCCCTTGCCACAACAGTTGTTAGCTAAGCAACGATCGTTGGTCGGGGTGAAAGGTGCTGTTGGCCTACAGTTGGGTGGAAAAGCTGTTGGTGGCACTGGCCTGAGCACAGTGCAGATAGTGCAAGGTGGCAGTCAGAAGCAGATGTCTCAGGTCACTGTTCAGCAGATACAGCAGGTTTTCAAGCAAGTTCCACATACCATTCAACACATTACACAGGTAAGTTTGGAAGTGATGTCCAGTCAACTCATTATTCTGCAAGGCTGCAGTATAACTCAGCATAATACATAATACAAGTCATTAGGATTGTTCTGAACATTGTACGAATGCTAAGTGTGTGCACTCAGACTTGCATGCTTCACTTACACAAGGTAACAAGAAGATAAAAGGGTTGAGATATAAAAAGAACATTTTAAACGCAAAAGTTCCTGAGATGATTATAGATACAGAAAAAGAACTGAATATTGGTAGTTACATATATATTCATATATTGTTTTCTTCTCTGAAGGGTGGGACAGTAAGTGGCACAGTTGTAGGGAAGGCAGTAGCAGGAGGAAGTGTGTCAGGGACAAATGTGACAGCATCTGGTGCCCAGGGAATTACCACCTCTCACAGCACGAAGCTTGTTCCTATGACTGTTGCCTCTCACCAGCACCAGCCTCAACCCATAAAGCAGACCATTCAGGTAATATGCATGGACCACATTTGCACCACAGCAAATTCAGATTGATATTTATTGATATGTTTACCTTCAAAATACTGCAAAATGCAATCTAGATACATACTAGATAATTCCAATGTCTTAGAGTAGAAATATTTTTGCTGTATATATATCTCTCTTTGGAGAGTAGGGGAGGCAAGAATGCTACATATAGATCACCATAAATGAAAATGTTGATCCAGATTGAAATAGTCAGAAATCAGTATGATATTAAAATATGAATTTGATTCCAGGTTGTTTCTGCTGGGTCTTCTGTGGTTGGAGGCAACTCAGGCATTCGTGTTAGTGCCGGTGAACGTTCCTCCCCCTCAGCCCTGGCACTGCAGGCTGGCAAGATGGCGAATCCAGCAATCCTGTCACAGGTTTCTGCAGCACTTCAGGGCCAGCCCATGTCTGTAGCAGTGAGGACACCCACACAGAGTCCCGTCAGAATACAGACATCAGCTCTGCAGACCCAGCAAACAACCCAAACACAGCAAGGACAACAGCAGACTCAGCAACAAGGACAGCAACCAGGCGGGAGTCAGTGAACATGACTGCTACAGTTTAATGACGAGTGAATTGAGAATTTGACAATATTATTAGTATATTTTTTTTATTATTATTATTGATAGAATTTGTCAACATTATTAGCAGATTTTTTTATTATGATTATTATCATCAGTCATTTTAATCATTGCTGAAATGACTTATAATTAGTGATACATATTTATTGTATTAACAATAATTTGTATTGTCATATGTACATATTGCCATTAGCATTTCTTGATCATCATTATATGTATATGTATGTAATGATGAATATGTGAATAAATGTGAATAATTTGCAATGCAAATACAAAAAATAAACAAAAAAATGTATAATGTTCTCCATTTTGACATTTTATGTCATCACTGTGTATATGGGTTACCTCAGACCAATATTTGATTTAAGGTGGGACAGATTACCATAATCACTCTCATTATCACTATCATTTTCCACCGGTAACATTAGGTGTGGTATTTTTTAATGTTCATGAATCGGAAATTGTGATGACTCAATGGAGTTGATTTGTTTCTCGAAAAAGGATTAACAGCAAGTTGCATGCTTATGCCAGACACATGCAAGTCTGGTGCTAGTACCACACCTACATTGGCTATTGGAGCAGAGGTATGTGTAGAGCATCCTGTTGGATGAAGCCATGAAACATTCAATGCCTCTTATCTGGTTTAGTGTGGTACTAGTAGACATCCATGATCCTGATCAGGTGTGGTGTTCATCATGTGTAATGCATATGTACTTGGCTTGAAATTTCTTTGATTACAGTTATGGAAGTCCTTATGAGTAAAATTATTTTATATTTATAAATATATGCTTTGAAGATAAACATGCTTTTCTTGATTATCCTTTTATTGCAAGTTTTATCCTTTTGTTGCAAGTTCTGTAAACATACAAAGTTTATAATTTCATGTATAGGATTATATGACATTATATAAAGGAATTATAATTCATTGATACAAGGTAAATTATAAGATACATTGGATACATCTTACTCCATATAATGCAATGTCACATAGTAATTAATGAAATATGTTGGATGCACCATCTTGCTCAATTAAATATTGTAGACAGGATATCCATTATGGTAGTGGCCTTTCACTGTTCTACTTCCATGAACCTTTTGAGTTTAGGATGATATTATGATGAACCACATGGCCTATGATAGACACTAATAATCAGTGTAGAGTCTGGTATGACATGGGACAATAGAATCTAGAGGTCACTGAATATGTAACCCATGTGGATATCTGTGTTACTCAAGTTTGCTCTATCTTCTGATAGAAAAATCAGTTCGGAGATCATACTGAAATGAAAGTAGGTGAACTTGCACATGTGAACAATGAAAGAAATTGCATAATGAAAAGCATACTGAACTAATTTCTAAGCATTTATTCATCTGTCTGTGTATTGCAAGTAAAATGTTTTAAAAAGTATGTACATTAATAAATTGTTCAATTAAATAAATATATTTATTTCAAAGAGATTATTCAGGAAATATATGGAAACTATAGGGAATGAACAGAAAATGGAAGCATCACAGGGTAAACTGAAGAAATTCATTACAAAATAATTTCCTCAAGCCATCTTGCAGACTCATGGTTGAGAAATATTGCATTTTGATCATTTATTAAGATTATGAAAACTTCAGGAAAAAAAACTATACTTGAACCATAGCAAGTATTACCAAGTTTAATGGTGTTTTGACTATGAACGAAAATAAAGCAAATTAGGCATGATGTAAGGTAAAAAAAAAAATACAAAGTTCACACAGTTGACAATTATTAAAATAAATGTTCAGTAGAAATTACACACTTAGCCAAGAATGATATTCCAAAGTTAATTTGTAACAATATATCAGTTCTGCTGGAAGCCATGACACATGAAATAAATTATTTAAAAAAGGCTACCAATTCATATTCCTCAAACTCAATTCAATAGGACCAGGCGTGTTCTTCAGTTGGCATTTATGATGGACTGTAACAAAATAGCATGAAGACAAAATAATCCTACATATATAAACAACAAAGATCATAAGTATATTTAACAAAGAATATATACAACAAAGATCATAAGTATATTTAACAAAGAAAATATATAACATAATCATAAATACATTTAACACAGATCATAAGCATATTTAACAAAGAATATATACAAATATCATAAGTATATCTAACAAAGAAAATATACAACATAATCATAAATACATTTAAAAAGGAATAAGTACTTGAACCAATGTAATAACAAAGATGATCGTAGTTTCATCTTATGTTCAGTTATAATGAGTATACACCAAAGTTGCTGCATTATTGTTTTTTTTTTTTTTTTTTTTTTTTTTTGCCGATAGAGTAGAGATATGAAAATGCAACAATAAGTGCACTTGGAAAATGGAAACAAAAATTAAATAAATCCAAATATATTCTGTAGAGTATTTACTGACTATGGTACCCCCATTTTCATATACAATTCTATGTAAATTAGAATTATTAATAAGGTTATAGTAAAACAATAACGAAATATAAAAAGAAATCAATTTAGAGATCCAATCCAATCAAATAATAGATTATAATAATGAAAATATTGAAGATCCAATCCAGATATTATTGCTAACTCTATCAATACTTTTTAAATGTCAACCTCAAGTCAATAAATTTGGGGAATAACGAGGGAGAATGATTAATTACTTGTCATCACAGCAGGAGGAGGAGCCACAGAACAATAAACAATACCACACACTACATAGCTAAGGTGCGATACTTCAATAAAATATTCTAAAATGGCTGTTTTAGTGTAGGTTCTTTAGGGGTATTGCACGTTATAGATCATTTTTGAGTTCCGGTACAACTGTAGATTATGACGTTGCTAAGACTAATGATCACGGATATGGAATATATAAAGGTCATCGGATATAGTAGTGATAATTGCATAATTGCGAGGATGAGGATAATAATAATGGTTATCGTGATGGGGGATGACGATGGCGATGACGACAACGATGATGATGATGATGATGATGATGATGATGATGATGATGATGATGATGATGATGATGATGATGATGATGATGATGATGATGATGATGATGATGATGATGATGATGATGATGATGATGATGATGATGATGATAATGATGATAATGATGATGATGATGATGATGATGATGATGATGATGATGATTGGTGAAGATGATGATTTTGCTAATATCCATTTCATCCATATCTTTATATTTCTGTTCGTATTCTTTCATCCTTATCCCAACCATTTCTAATTACACTACCCCTTATCCTCATCCACCATAATACCAGATCCCAATCATTACCCCAACCACTACAATTTTTAATCATAAACATGCATGAAAATATTAAATAACCGACTCAAAACAAACTCAAGAAAGGCGGCAAGGTGCGTAGGATGCCAAAGTTTGGGGGAAATTTGGTGCCTGAGAATAATCAATACAGGTCTCGACATGCGTGGCCTATGGGGTAAGTGTGGCTCTCTGATCAATAACACACGGGCGGTTTACAGGCCTGGGGAGTTTTTCGTTCTTTGTGTTGTTATTTTATTGTGCGTAATGTTGTTATTTTTGTTTTTGTTGTTGTTGATTTTGAGTTGAGAATGGGGTGGTTTGATGTTGTCTTGAGAGATTTTTTTTTGCTTATTTTAGGTATGGGGAAAGTTTATGCTTTGGGAATATGGGTTTGATACCGTATGTGGTATTTTGGGGGAATTTTTCGTTCTTTGTGTTGTTATTTTATTGTGCGTAATGTTATTGTTGTTTTTGTGTAGAAAATCGGGTGGTTTGATGTTGTCTTGAGAGATTTTTTTTGCTTATTTTAGGTATGGGGAAAGTTTGTGCTTTGGGAATATGGGTTTGATACCGTATGTGGTATTTTGGGGGAATTTTCGTTCTTTGTTGTTATTTTATTGTGCGTAATGTTGTTGTTGTTTTTGAGTTGAAAATCGGGTGGTTTGATGTTGTCTTGAGAGTTTTTTTTTTTTTTGCTTATGTTAGGTAAGGGGAAAGTTTATGCTTTGGGAATATGGGTTTTAAACCGTATGTGGTATTTTGGGGGAATTTTTCGTTCTTTGTGTTGTTATTTTATTGTGCGTTGTTATTTTATTGTGCGTAATGTTGTTGTTATTTTTTTGTGTTGAAAATCGGGTGGTTTGATGTTTTTTTGAGTTTTTTTTTTTTTTTTTTTTTTTTGCTTATTTTAGGTACGGGGAAAGTTTGTGCTTTGGGAATATGGGTTTGATACCGTATGTGGTATTTAGGGGGAATTTTTCGTTCTTTGTTGTTATTTTATTGTGCGTAATGTTGTTGTTATTTTTTTGTGTTGAAAATCGGGTGGTTTGATGTTGTCTTGAGAGATTTTTTTTTTTTTTGCTTATTTTAGGTATGGGGAAAGTTTGTGCTTTGGGAATAAGGGTTTTTGATATTGTATGTGGTATTTTGGGGGGATTTTTCGTTCTTTGTGTTGTTATTTTATTGTGCGTAATGTTGTTGTTGTTTTTGTGTAGAAAATCGGGTGGTTTGATGTTGTCTTGAGAGATTTTTTTTTGCTTATTTTAGGTACGGGGAAAGTTTATGTTTTGGGAATATGGGTTTGATACCGTATGTGGTATTTTGGGGGAATTTTCGTTCTTTGTTGTTATTTTATTGTGCGTAATGTTGTTGTTGTTTTTGTGTAGAAAATCGGGTGGTTTGATGTTGTCTTGAGAGATATTTTTTTTGCTTATTTTAGGTAAGGGGAAAGTTTATGCTTTGGGAATATGGGTTTTAAACCGTATGTGGTATTTTGGGGGAATTTTCGTTCTTTGTTGTTATTTTATTGTGCGTAATGTTATTGTTATTTTTGTTTTTGTTGTCGTTTTTGTGTAGAAAATCGGGTGGTTTGATGTTGTCTTGGGAGATTTTTTTTGCTTATTTTAGGTAAGGGGAAAGTTTGTGCTTTGGGAATATGGGTTTGATACCGTATGTGGTATTTTGGGGGAATTTTTCGTTCTTTGTGTTGTTATTTTATTGTGCGTATTGTTATTGTTGTTTTTGTGTTGAAAATCGGGCGGTTTGATGTTGTCTTGATATTTTTTTTGCTTATTTTAGGAATGGGGAAAGTTTGTGCTTTGGGAATATGGGTTTGATAGTGTATGTGGTATTTTGGGGGAATTTTTCGTTCTTTGTGTTGTTATTTTATTGTGCGTAATGTTGTTGTTGTTTTTGTGTTGAAAATTGGGTGGTTTGATGTTGTCTTGAGAGATTTTTTTGCTTATTTTAGGTATGGGGAAAGTTTGTGCTTTGGGAATATGGGTTTGATACCGTATGTGGTATTTTGGGGGAATTTTTCGTTCTTTGTTGTTATTTTATTGTGCGTAATGTTGTTGTTATTTTTGTGTAGAAAATCGGGTGGTTTGATGTCGTGTGGAGATTTTTTTTTTTTTTTTTTTTTTTTGGTTATTTTAGGTATGGGGAAAGTTTATGCTTTGGGAATATTGGTTTTAAACTGTATGTGGTATTTTGGGGGAATTTTCGTTCTTTGTTGTTATTTTATTGTGCGTAATGTTATTGTTGTTTTTGTGTAGAAAATCGGGTGGTTTGATGTTGTCTTGAGAGATTTTTTTTTGCTTATTTTAGGTATGGGGAAAGTTTGTGCTTTGGGAATATGGGTTTGATATTGTATGTGGTATTTTGGGGGAATTTTCGTTCTTTGTTGTTATTTTATTGTGCGTAATGTTATTGTTGTTTTTGTGTAGAAAATCGGGTGGTTTGATGTTGTCTTGAGAGATTTCTTTGCGTATTTTAGGTATGGGGAAAGTTTATGCTTTGGGAATATGGGTTTG
>NC_091578.1:30825991-30838491 GCF_042767895.1 Penaeus vannamei | reverse complement strand
ATGTATACACACACACACACACACACACATACATACATATATATATATATATATATATATATATATATATATATATATATATATATATATATACACGCACACACACACACACAAACAAACAAACAAACACTCACCCCCCCACACACACACACACAAAAACACCCCCTCCCACTCCCACACACACACAAACAAGCATCAACATACCCATATATAGCTAAATATCAGGAATCTGTGCCAGGGTCAATGGGAGAAGAAGGGCACCCAGTCAGACAGGACTCGGAAAGGGCAGGAGTGTCTAGGCAGGAAAGGAAATTCGGATATAATTGTACACTGATGTATAACCGCTTTGGTGCTCGCTCTGTGTCTGTGTTTTTTTGTTTTTTATTTGTATGTGTTTATATGGGTGTGTGTGGGTGTGTGTGTGTGTGTGTGTGTGGGTGTGTGTGTGGGTGCGTGTGCGTGTGTATATGTGTGCATATGTATGTATGTGTATATATATATATATATATATATATATATATATATATATATATATATATATATATATACGCATGCACACACACACACGTCCACACACACACACACACACACACACACACACACACACACACACACACACACACACACACACACACACACACACACATATGCATATACACATTTACATTTGCATATTTACATATATACATATACTAATGTGTATGTGTATGTATCTGCATGCGTATGAGTGGGTAGGTGTGAATGCATGTACATGTGCAGTATATATCGCATACAGAGCTAAACGAATTGTAAATGAATATATGTACATGTTTTCTCTTTTTCTCTCTCCTCTCTATCTCCCTTTCCCTCTTATTCTAAATTTCTCTTTCCTTTTCCAGCTCCTTTTTTCCACTCCTTCCCTCTCTTCCTTAATATCTCGTTTTGTCCTTTCCCTTTCTTCCTTCCTTTCCTCCCTTTTTCCTTCCCTCTCTCTCTCTCTCTCCCTTTCATTCTTTCTTCCCTTCCTCCTAATCTTCCATCTTGGTTTCATCTCTTCCATTTTCCACTCTTCTTTTCACTCGCTTTTTCCCTCTTCCCTACCTCCCTCCTTCTCACTCTCCCTTTCTCTCTTCCCTCTTTCCTTCCTTCCTTCCCGTCCCTCCCTCTTCCTTCCTTCTCTCCCACTCTCCTTTTCTCTCTTCCCTTCCCTCCTTTTCACTTTCCTTTTCTTCCTACCCTCTTTGCTTTCTCTTCCTCCCTCCCACTTTCCTTCCCCTCCCTCCTTCCTTCCTTCTCTCCCACTCTCCTTTCCTCCCTCCCTCCATCCCTCTCACTCTCCTTTTCTCCCAGTCCCTCCCTCCATTTCGCTCATGCTCCATTTCTCCTTCCCTCTCATCTCTCTCTCCTTTTCTCCTTCCCTCTCTATCTCTCTCCTTTTCTCCCTCCCTTTCTATCTCTCTCCTTGTCTCCCTCCCTCTCTCTCTTTCCTTTTCTCCCTCCCTCCCTCTCGCTCCTTCTCTCCTACTCTCCTTTTCTCCCTCTCCTCCCTCCCTTTCTCTCATTTTCCTCCCTCCCCCTCTCTCTCCTCTCCACTCTCTTTCTCCCTCTCACTCTCTTTTCCTCCCTCCCTCCATCCCCTCCTTTCCTTTTCTCCCATCCCTCCCCCTCCCTCTCTCCTTTTCTCCCTCCCTCCTTCTCTCTCTCTCCTTTTCTCCCTCCCTCGCTCTCTCTCTCCTTTTCTCCCTCCCTCGCTCTCCCTCTCTCTCCATTTCTCCCTCCCTCTCTATCTCTCTCCTTTTCTCCCTCCCTCTCTATCTCTCTCCTTTTCTCCCTCCCTCTCTCTCTCTCTCTCCTTTTCTCTCTCACTCGCTCTCTCTCTCTCCTTTTCTCTCTCACTCCCTCTCTCTCTCCTTTCTCTCTCACTCGCTCTCTCTCTCCTTTTCTCCCTCCCTCTCTCTCTCTCTCCTTTTCTCCCATCCCTCGCTCTCTCTCTCCTTTTCTCCCTCCCTCCATCCTCTCAATTTCCTTTTTCTCCCATCCCTCTCTCTCTCCTTTTCTCCCTCCCTCTCTTTCTCTCTCTCTCTCTTCCTCCGCCTCTCTCGTTCTCTCTCTCCTTTTCTCCCTCCCTCCCTCTCTCTCTCTCCTTTTCTCCCTCCCTCTCTCTCTCTCCCTCTCTCCCTTTATCCTTTTCTCCCTCCCTAGTTCTCTCTCTCTCCTTTTCTCCCTCTCCCTCCCTCCCTTTCTCTCATTTCCTCGCTCCCTCCCTCTCGCTCCTTCTCTCCTACTCTCCTTTTCTCACTCTGCCTCCCTCTCTCTCTCTCTCTCCTTTTCTCCCTCTCCCTCCGGCTTGATGACTAAACAAGCCAGAGGTCAAGTTCTGCAAGCCATCCTTTCTTGAAGCTGATGACGTCATGTCTCTACCCGTGCATGTAATCTATTCTTTTCTTTTTATTTTTTGTTTCCTTTGTTTTTTTTTCTCTCTTATTTTCTTCCTAAGAAATAAAACTGGCCGTTAACATCGCCAGTTAGGTTATATCTGGTTTCATTTCGCGGGAACTGCTTTTTTGTTTGTTTGTTTTTGTTAGTATCCGCTGTTGATGTTATTTTGTTTTACTTTGCAGTTTATCGCTTTACTCTCTTTGGTTTTGATTATGATACGCTTTGTTTTGTCCATCTCTGTTTATCTAATTTGTTTATCTTTTTTATTTGTATTTTGTTTTGTTGTTTACTATTTTTTTTTCTTTTGGTGTATTATGTTACCCATTTATCATTTTAGGCTCGTTGTCTTAATTTCTCAAATGAGATAAAGTGACCCTTCATATAAAAGAAACGTTATAAGATAAAAATGAAAATGACGTGAATCAGCAGATAATATTTACATATTAGAAAATAGCAGATAATAATAATGTTCATATGAAATATGGTTTAGATAATATTTGATGGTTTATGGGGCCGGACGGGTAAAGGTCCCTTGAGAGGCCTCCTATATATGTTATGGTTATTAGCAAATAAAAAAAAAAACATTTATTTACACTTCTGAATACATACATATATGTTTTTTTCTTGTTTTACTTGTGAAAATACATTTGAAATCATACAGAATTTGAAATGATATTTGTAATAATAATAGATAGAGGTATACGAACATATAGATAAGTAATAACAATTAAATTATTAAGTTATACCAATTATTAATTAATTAAATAATTAAGTTATACCAAATAAATAAAATGGTATATCCTTGTTTCTGTTTAATATCGTTACTAGTCTATTATTCAAATTTCGTCAAAAGATTATACAGAGTCGTAGTTTGACTGAGTAGTAGTAGTATCAAAAACATTTATTACCTCATTTGAAATTATCGATTCACTTATTTAGATGAATATGAATAAAAACATAGAAAATGATAGTGATGATGATGATAAGAATAATGATTATTGTTGCTAATTATCATTACTGCTACCACCACCACAACTAGCATCAATAATGACAATAACAGTATCATCAATACCAGAAATAAAGAGAATAATAATAACTGTGAAAGTATTATTATAGCAACAATAACAGGGATCATAAGGATATATATAGTCATAGCAAGGCGTCGTGTCTATATTAGGTCGGCAAATATTAATTAGTCAGCCAATAATAATAATAATTGATGATACGGTTGACTGTAATAATTGTGTCATTAATATTAACAATAATGATAATGAACATAGTAATAATGGCAATAATGATGATGAACATAACAGTTATATTAACCATTATGAAACTAAAAGTAACAAAAGTAGAAAAAACACTGATGATAACGAACGTAACAAAAGTAATAATAACAGTAATGGTAATGAACACAACACTAGTAATAATAACAAAGATAGCGGTGATCACTTGTCATAAATGAGAATAGAATGATAATATTGGAAGACGACAACTATAAGGATAACATCACGGTGATAATAACTGTTAATGTGAATTGCCATCTTGATAAAAAAAAAATAAAAAAAATTGTATCTCATATATCAGATACCCTTATCAATACGTAGTGGTAATAATAATTGATATTAGTAAAAGCCACTTAAGATAGTCATACCAGGCTCTTAGATAACGATCTCAAGCCCGGATAAATGCGGGAGGGAGGAGGGGGGAGGGGGGAGGGGGGAGAGGGTTGGAGGCAGGAAGGGCATCCGGCTCTAAAAAAAGATTCTTAGATTGTGAAATGACCCAATACTCACTACTAATAAATACAGGAGAAGATAAGCGATAATTATCATATCTTCTCACGATAACAATGATAACACAAATGTTTATGATGATAACGATGGATGGTTTGCAATACATGTATTTTTTTCTATCTCTCATTCATGTTATATTAACAACCACTATCCAACATTTATATCCTAAAAAGGATACACCACACAATTACGTAACTTGTATGATGATTACCACACTCATGAAAGTTATAGTGTTAATAATGGTAACAATAATAACAGTAATAATAATAATGATGATGATAGCAATAATAAGGACGGTGATAATATTGACAATAATGTAATGATGATAATGATAATGATGATGAAATGATGATAATGCAGGGCCGGTACTAGGAAATGCTACATAATAAAATTTACGGATGTTTATATTCCATATAAAAACACACAGAACAACGAAAAAACGAATAAACATTAAATGCTTGGTATAATAAATTTATTAAAAAATCACTTGTTCTTGGGGTATTTTAAAGCTATAACCAGACGTATATGGGTGTGATTTAGTTTATCAAAAAAAGACAGAAAAAAAAGAAACAAACAAAAACTAAATAAAGATAAAGAAACAAAAATGAAAGGAAAAAAATGAATAAAAACAAAAAAATAAAAATAAAAGAAATAATAAAAAATAATTCAAGAAAGAAAGAATATATTAAAGATTAAAACTAAAAACATAAAAAAAATGAATAAATAGATGAATAAAAAGCGTCGTCAGGGGAGGGGGGGGGGAAGCCAGACCTGTGGGGCCCTCAATTTTCTCGGGGAAGGGGGGGGTAACTGCCCCACCAGTACCCCTAATTGACAACCCTTTTATCATTGTCTATAATCTTAAAGATGATTAAGATATCGGACAATTAAGATAATGATGATTGTGATAACGGGCGAAGCTTGGAGAGATAATGATCAAAAGAGTAAATAAATAAATAAATAAACAAACAAATAAATATATAGATAAATAAATATATAGGATAGAATAAATGAATATGATAAATAAATGAGAATGGTAATGATAACGACAATAATGGTGATGCTAATAAACACAATGACACATAATCGCAATGATGATAATAACAATATCATTAAAAATAACGATAATAACGATAATAATAATAATGGTCATGATAATTACAGTAATATCAACCATTATAATGTTGGTTATATCAGTGATTAAGAAAATAAATGTAATATCAATTAATAAAAGATAACAGTTGATTAACATTGATAAAGATATCGATAATATTGACATTATTCATGATAAGGTATCGATAATATTGACATTATTCATGACATTAACGATAATTATATAATAATAACGATGGGGCAAACATGATATTGAAAAATCAAGTAGTAATATAGATTATCATAACATGACCATGGTGCCTTGACGATAACAGTATTAATATCGGTTTTAATCAGAATAATATTAATGTTACTGACAAGAATAGCGGACTGACCATAATAAGAGTATAATAAGAGTATAATGATTATATAATAGTAGTTGTGATTGTATAAGGAAAGTTTCAGCTAACAACAAAATGGGAGTTTTATTGATAAAACAATGGTAATGCCAATTATAATAGTTTTGACGATGATAATATGAAAGAAATGTTAATGATATTGGTAATAATAATGAGAATAATAACAAACAGTGAAAATATAAACAATAACGATAATAATAACAATGCTAATGATAACACCCACATTAATAGCAACAAAAGCAAAAACAATAACACAGGTTATCTTATGTCCAGCAGCAATATCTAAAGCGATAAGAACAACAATGATAAAGATAGTAGTAATGGTAGTTTTAAGTAGTAATAGTAATAGTAGTATTTGTGGTGGTAGCGATGGGGTCAGAATAGGCAAGTTTGGGTATAGCTTTCTCTCTCTCTCTCTCTCTCTCTCTCTCTCTCTCTCTCTCTCTCTCTCTCTCTCTCTCTCTCTCTCTCTCTCTCTCTCTCTCTCTCTCTCTCTCTCTCTCTCTCTGTCTGTCTGTCTCTCTCTCTCTCTCTCTCTCTCTCTCTCTCTCTCTCTCTCTCTCTCTCTCTCTCTCTCTCTCTCTCTCTCTCTCTCTCTCTCTCTCTCTCTCTCTCTCTTCCTCTCTCTCTCGTTTTCTCTCTCTCTCTGTCTCGGTCTCTCTCTCTCTCTTTTTCTCTGTCTTTCTCTCTCTTTCTCTCTCTGTCTCTGCCTCTGTCTGTCTGTCTGTCTGTCTCTCTCTCTCTCTCTCTCTCTCTCTCTCTCTCTCTCTCACTCTCTCTGTCTCTGTCTCTGTCTCTCTCTCTCTCTCTATCTTTCGCTCTCTTTCTCTCTGTCTCTCTCTCTGTCTTTCGCTCTCTCTCTCTCTCTCTCTCTCTCTCTCTCTCTCTCTCTCTCTCTCTCTCTCTCTCTCTCTCTCTCTCTCTCTCTCTCTCTCTTTCCTTTTCTAGCTCTCTCTCTGACTGTCTGTCTCGGTCTCTCTCTCTCTGTGTCTATGTCTTTCTCTCTCTTTTTTTCTCTATCTGTGTCTTTCTCTCTCTCTCTCTCTCTCTCTCTCTCTCTCTCTCTCTCTCTCTCTCTCTCTCTCTCTCTCTCTCTCTCTCTCTCTCTCTCTCTCTCTCTCTCTCTCTCTCTCTCTCTCTCTCTCTCTCTCTCTCTCTCTCTCTCTCTCTCTCTCTCTCTCTCTCTCTCTCTCTCTCTCTCTCTCTCTCTCTCTCTCTCCCTCCCTCTCTCTCTCTCTCTCTCTCTTTTGACCTGGTATTTCAGTATGGACTATAAATATTAATTCTAATATTTTGCATCATATTACCTACGGGACGCGTGTTAATTCGCATCTTAGTAATAAAATACAGTCTATGATCAGAAGTCCTATCTAAAGTTAGTGCATATGTGGTTATGAAGTTATAACAGTTATTATTATGAAATGGTCTGCCATAAGCCTCGAAATACTTTAAGCAGTTGTTTTTTTAATCGTAAAATACTATATACCAGTCCGATAAAATGAATGGTTGTAGTTGGGCAATTTAAGTGTTACCGATGATGATGATGATGGTGGTGATGGTGATGATGATGATGGTGATGGTGGTGATGGTGGTGATGATGATGATGGTGGTGGTGTTGGTGAGGATGGTGGTGGTGGTGATGGTGATGGTGATGGTGATGGTGGTGATGGTGGTGAGGATGGTGGTGGTGGTGATGGTGGTGATGACTATGATGATGATGATGATGATGGTGGTGGTGGTGGTGGTAGTGATGATGATGATGGTGGTTATGAAGATGGTAATGGTGGCGGTGATGATGGTGGTGGTGATGATGATGGTGATGGTGATGGTGTTGGTAGTGATGATGATGATGATGATGGTGGTGGTGATGATAAAAATAACAGTGATAATTATATCACCCTGCAAATTGTAATAATATTACTGATGATTATTATAAACATGCTATTAATAATGAAAGATATCATGATAACGATACTATTATTATCATTATTTGTAGTAGTTGTGATAGCATTAGAAGTAACAATAGTAGTAATAATAATAATGATGATAATAAGGTAACAATAATAATACAAAATTATAATGATAATGCAATAACAAAAATAATGATAATGATATTAATACTAGTAAGGATAATATCAGTATTAATAATAACAATAATGATAATGATACTAATCATGATGATAGCAGTACCAACTATAACAATAATGATAGTGATAATGGTACTAATAATGATAATAGCGGAAATGAAATGATAATAAAAATAATGATAACAATAACAATAATGATGATGGTGATAATGATACTACTTCGACTACTGCTACTACTACCGTAACTGATAGTAATAATAATCGTGTTAATAATAACAATAACACAGACACTGAAAAAATAACACCAGCAGTAACAACAATAATAACAATAATAAACAATACTACCGACATTGGAAAATAAAAGCAGCAGTAACAGCAATAACAATAAAAAATAACTATTAACAACAAATATCTGAGTATGTCTGTACTCCAGCTATCGCAAAGTTCACTGGGTATGTCATTCCCTGTGAACTACAACTACAATAAAGTTAAAAAAAAAGATTTATCAGCCTTCCCCCGTCTAGCGAAGCCGGGGGGGAAATGGAACACACCAAAGGGGGAATTGGATTTATATTTAATTAAAATCTGGGTACGATAAGTTCGACCAGATCATTATGAATCGACACTGCGCTATTGATGATAATATTAATTATATTGATAGAAATAATGATGATAATAAAAAATAATAGTACTGATAATAATGATAATGATAATAATAATAATAATAAAAAATAGTAATGCTGATAATTAGGATAATAATAATAATGATAATAATAATAATAATAATAATAATAATAATAATAATAATAATAATAATAATAATAATAATAATAATAATAATAATGATAATAATAATGATAATAATAATAATGACAACATTGATATTAATGAAAATTATTAATACCAATAATTATGATTATAATAATGAACAACAACAAAAACAACAGCAGCAATAATAATGATAATAATAATGATAATGATAATAATAATAATAAAAATGTTGATAATAATAATAATAACAACAATGGTAATAATGATAACAACGAAAGCAAATATGCTGATGGTTGCAATGATAAATATGTTTATATATGTATATATATATATATATATATACATATACATATATGTATATATATATGTATGATAAATGATAAATATATGTCTATATATGTATATATATATACATATATATATACATATCCATATATATGTATGTATATATACATGCACACACACACACACACACACACACACACACACACACACACACACACACACATATATATATATATATATATATATATATATATATATATATATATATATATATATATCTGTGTGTGTGTGTGTGTGTGTGTGTGTGTGTGTGTGTGTGTGTGTGTGTGTGTGTGTGTGTGTATGTGTGTAAGTGTGTGTGCATGTACATGTACATACATATATATGGATATATATATATATATATATATATATATATATATATATATATATATGTATATGTATATATATATGTATACATATATACATATATAGACATATATATATATATATATATATATATATATATATATATATATCTGTGTGTGTGTGTGTGTGTGTGTGTGTGTGTGTGTGTGTGTGTGTGTGTGTGTGTGTGTGTGTGTGTGTGTGTGTGTGTGTGTGTGTGTGTGTGTGTGTGTACGTGCGTGTGTGTGTGTGTGTGTGTGTATTGTAGTTAACAATAAATTTCCAACTCATTTTTATGTTCACTACGTTATGACAAGCATACCAAAAACAGCATGAATTTTATGGATTATTTTTAACTATAAAAAAAAACTTCGATGACAAAAATAGATCTACTGTAACTAGAAATCAGATTATCATTTGAAAGAAAATGATATATAAAAGAATAACGCAAAATAGTTCTCTTCGCGGAAACATAACTAAAATAAATAAAGATTTGTTTTTATATTTTTACTCTTCCTGCTATAATGATTTTTTTTTTTTTTTTTTTACAGATAACATAGTCTGTTCACTAGATTTTTTTTATTTACCCTCAACTGTCCTACAACTGAAAAAATAACTTCGAGCATAACAGGCAAAATAAAACGAAATGAAATACAAAAAAAAAAAAGAATTTGTCAATATTTCCAGGACCAATGCTGAACGAGCGACTAACGTTGGTAGCACTGACAGTAAGTCGGACGCCAGATGCACGATAACAATCCTCAGACGACATACCTTGATGTCGGGAATCCTTTTATATTATACTGAGACAATGGCTTCCTTTTCATATGCCGAGACTGTGCTTCTTTTTTTGGGGGTATTTTTCTTTTTTCTCTGACACGCTGCCATATCTTCTGGTAGGAGACGCGTCACCTTTTCTCCCCAATTAATCATAATTTAAAATGAGAATTATTCAATCGTCAATTTCCGAGACAGGGTGATGAGTAACCGAGTATGAGTAATGTTAAACGTCTGACGGAAGTGAATAATGATCATGATAATACTGGCAATGAAATAGGTTCCTGGAATCTTTAAGACATATATGTTATGTGATTATGATAAAAGATTATCTATCGTTTTGAAAATAGTAATTTTTTGGAACCCGGGGCGCCGTGTGTGGTTACAGCATGACACGACTTTGAACTAAATTATTTTTTGTTTATTCCATTATTTGTTTACAAGGAATACCGTTTATATCCTTGCAAGTAGTATAGTAGTATAGTTTATGAAATTATAGGTGAGGATACATCAATATATTTTGATGTCTAATACGGTTTCAAACTTTTTTATTTACTTATCTGTTTTAAGGTTTTGATTAAAGTTATCGTTGTTTTATTTGATATGTTCTAGTGTTGATAACTCTTACATTAAATAGAATGAGGGTAATTTCTTAACAAATGATGGCTAGTTTTTAATTTTAGAAGGCCACAAATGTACAAATATATTTCAAATGTCCTAACACTGAGTAGACAACGTAAAAAATGATTCATATTTTATCATATTACCAGCATGTCGCTTTTCACTCTAAATTACCATATATAATTGACATTTTTTAAACAGACGAATTACAAGATTAAACGTGAAACCCGTTAAGTCTGTCTTAACATACCAAACATTCTTGCCTTCGCCGATGCTGTTGCGTCATTAAAACATTTTAGAGCAATAGTTACTTTTCTCTCTTTTTTGTATGCTGATTCTCCTTCGGTTAAAGATATATCGTTGAAAAAATATGGTAGACACGTACTGCAATATGACGAATGAACTCCAACGTTTCTGTGCAGGAAAGCACACCCAGTGCGGTTATTTTTTCGAAACGGTCACGTTAAAATTAGAAATGCTTTAGAGGTGCACCCCAAGCATTATTCGTTATGAAACAAAACAAAACAAGTAAAACTAATAACTAATCCTAACACTGTTTTACTTTAATGGTGAAATCATGTAAGAAATTACAGTTTTCATCGGATGTGTAACGTGAGGTATAATGGCGTACGATAATTATTTGGGAAGGTACGACAGCCAGAATGGCAACACTGCGGAGCTACTGTCTGGCTCGACGTCTGTTGAGTCGGTCAGTGTTTAACTGTCGCTCGTGAAGAAAGGATATACGCAATGCATTGAACATTTCGTGATCATTAGTGCTTTTTTTTACGTTCTCACGTTCACCATGACGGGGAGTAAGAACGGCAACGAGCCAGAGACCAAATCACCACGGGAAAGTGGCGAGGACAGTGAGGATGAGAGTGAGATATTGGAAGAGAGTCCTTGTGGAAGATGGTCCAAGCGGCGACAGGAGGTGAGTTGTTGTACGGCGATACATTTGCAGGGATTTCGTGGGGGAACGTTTGTCGTGTGCCGTGGCCGAGGGGAGAGGGCGGCGGCGGGCCTTTCTCGGGCTCCGGGAGTGGAAGGGGCAGTCGGAGAGGGCGAGGGAGGGCAGGGCTGCAGGCGATGAGGGCGAACATGTAAAGATGGTCGTGTGCCCGCCCGCCCCTCGCTGTGTGACGCACCGTCCAGGCTGGCCGACCTCCCCTCCGCCCCCCTCCCTCTCCCCTCGGCCCTCCCCGCTCTCCTCTCTGCCCCTCCCTCCCTCCCCGTCTCCTCTATCCCACCCTCTCTCTCCGTTCCACCCCCTCTCTCCCCGTCTCCGCCCTCCCTCCCTCTCTCTCTCTCTCCCCGTCTCTCCCTCTCTCACTCCTTCCCTTCCTCCCCTTCTCCCTCCCTCCCTCCCCGCCTCTCGTCTCTTCCTCTCCCTCATGTCTGGCCCTCCCTCTCGTCTTCTCCCTCTCTCCTCTTCCTCGTCTTCTTTTGTGTTTTTGCTCCCGTTCATCCGTCCCGTTTTCGCCGTAACACAAGCCGCTCCTCCGTTCCTTTCATATGGGGAAGAACGACTCTCCAAAATTCCACACGGTCTATGCCAAAGGAGGGGAGTGGGGGAGGAGGGAGGAAGGGGAAAACTCCACCTACACAGACAAAGCTCTAGAACACCCACTCTTCCACCTCTCCACATATCCTAGCTCCACTTTTAAAGGGGTGACCAAAGGAGGGATTTGTTGGGTTTGGGTGCCAGTGTTGTGTTTGTAAGGGTAGGAGTGTGGTTCTTTTTTTTGTTTTATGTTTTCTTTTAGTGTGTATATGTGTGTTTGTTTGTGTGATGAGTGTGTGTGGCACCTTGGGGTTAGGCAGTGTCATGACGGTTGTTTTATGAGGAA